>NC_139229.1:46538867-46562617 GCF_977018435.1 Lepisma saccharinum
AGCGTACCGACCAAGGTCTGGACCGTACGTCCGTACATGTACGGTCAAGACTGTACGGTTGGAAACGTTGCGCTTTGCCCACTCGATTTCCCTCCTCCTTCTCTGACGCTATGCGAGGCCCTGCTCCGCAGTTAGCTGGTACAGGGTATAGTACGAAGTAGTACCAAAGCATTTATGAACTAAGTAAGACTTGAAGCTTGAGTTATGGAAGTGATTCCAAGCTTTCAAGAGCTAACGTCACTCTCATCTTCAGGGTAGTAGAAGTGGATCACTTCTGCCCTGAAGATGAGAGTGACGTTAGCTCTTGAAAG
Source organism: Lepisma saccharinum (assembly GCF_977018435.1). NCBI lineage: Eukaryota > Metazoa > Arthropoda > Insecta > Zygentoma > Lepismatidae > Lepisma > Lepisma saccharinum. The sequence goes on from NC_139229.1 coordinate 46,539,179, forward strand.
CTTGGAATCACTTCCACAAATCACCTGGTCGATATCCCGAGAGAATCTTTTCGTCATTTATGAACTGTCTGCTTTAAAATTTGTCGATTAAGACAAGACTTTACTAGATACCAATCCATCACATTATATCTCCTTATACCTCTCTGTGACGCCAGGGTTTCCGGATTGGAATCCTGGGCTGCGTGTTTTTCTTGAATGAGATTTCGCTCTTATCGTAACACATCCATTCTCTTCATATGGGTCATGGTTAACGTGTGTAGTAAAGTTGAAGGATATTAACATATTTTTCATAACTAGAGCATGCATGGTATGTACCAAAATCGTTACAATATAATCATATTTAAATATGATTTCAAGTATCGATAAATTTAGTGAATAATGAATGTTCAGGGCCTCCCCGATGGCGCAGTGGTAGCGTCGTCGCCTTGTAATCAAGGGGTCCCGGTTCGATAACCGGTGGAGCCTCATAGTGGTTCGGATCCCACTTAAAAACTGTAAGTCCAGTCCCGATTAGCCTTACTGTGCATAAAGTGGTGGACTTAAAACATCAATTCAATCAATAATGAATGTTCAGTATAATCCGTTTCTAATTCAAATGTTAAAAAGAACAGTTTACTTTTCGTATATCAAACATTTGACACTTCTTATTTGGAATTCAATTGAAACTTTTGAGTAAAAGTTTTGGTTATGTGTATTCTTCACATTTTAGGTTGATCTGGGGAGTAACGCTGATCCTGTTCACAAGTGCAACAATTATATCAATGTTAAGAGCTTTGAATATTTATTACAACGACTCCGTTGGATATGTTGTGGAAGAAAATAATAACAATTTCAATGTATCTTTGCCAGCAGTACACTTGTGTTTAGACGTTGGATTTCCGTATGTTATTAAATTTCATTTTACATATTATCATAGCTTGTAATATCTCAAACAGTGGTGATTTACAAAGCCGCAAAGGTACGCAATTCATGTGTGTTACAAATTCATCTGTTGAAAGGAAGTATGTTTATTAAAATATCATTTGAAAATGAACACTCGACTAAGTTGAATCATTAACATTTCTCGCCAATGAATTCAGTAAAATAAAGCCAATAATCTATATATTGAATTTTTCAACAAGATTTATTACATTTGAAATGTCAATGGAACAAGTTCATGGTTTAAAATTACATGTCTCCTGAAACCCCCACGCTATAGACTTCGTATGAATGTCATTAGTAGAAAAAGTAACGAACTACACATTTGTTCAAATTTGGACAAATCAGGAAGTAAAGAACATATATTTTGTATATTTGCAACGTCATAAACCCACTTTTATAATTTAAAGATGTAATTCAAGCGTACTAATTTTATAATTATTAATGTTATATTACTGAAATGAAAGCAATAATTTATCGTGCATACTATTGTTCTTTTTATCATTTTTGATCATCTTCATTTTAATGCAATACATCGTATTGAAAATATATTTGTTTTTACAGTAAAACCTCGTTAATCCGTACTAATGGGGGCATAAGTTGGCCGGTTTAACGAAAGTCCGAATTGACTGAAATAACCTAACAGAACAGTAGAAAGTGCATTAAAACTCCGTTTATAGCAACAAAACACGTTTTTATGGTGTATTTAAAGAGCATAGGCGAGAAACATAATTTCATCAGTGGTTGACTGCCTTTTCATTGGGAAGTTCTCTTTTTGTCTTCTAGCCACATTTGAAACCTTTCATTCTGCTTTTTTCTTTTTCTTTTTCGTCTTTTGCCTTTTGCCTGTTCGGATTAAGCGAAGTCCGGCTTATAGGGGTGCGGATTAATGAGGGTTTACTGTATTAGCATCGTCAAATGCTTGAGCTATTTCTTGAAGATGGAGACGTGCCTTTAGGTCAGTTACTAGAAACCTCTGCAGAATCGGATTCTTCAAAATTTTCGTACCGAGGCAGTTGATTTCATTTCTATTGCAACTGGCTCTTCATTTTATCATTAATCCGATTGAAAATGGAATATAATATTTATCAAACTCTTGTTGAAACGAATATTCCCGACCTCACAAATATGACAAATACATGGCAAGTGAATATGGCGAGATATATAAATTCCAAATATAGGGTATTGCAACGAATCGGGAGAATTTGTTACACTGGATATTCGGTGGAGTGAAAATGGGCTAATTTTTTTTTCTTAATTTGAATTAGCTAGATATGTCAAAAGGTGCCAATAGATCAATAGAACACTGTGTAAAAATTTCAAGACTTTTGAACAATATTTTGATCGCCCTTCTCAACTTTTTATTTTACAATACTAAGTGACAATACAAAGATATAACGATATAGTCAGTCAATAGTGACTATTAGTCAGTTTAGTCACCTTAAAACTCAGTTAATGCAATCAAATGCCACAAACAGTTGCAAGGTGAAGTGAGATAAGTCACGTTTCGACTCGACTCGGCATTAGCTGTCGAGAAGCGATGCGTGCACGGATGAAGCCATCTCGCGATTTCTGTCCACAAACAGCTTTCGCCGCCTCGGTCACCAGCTTCACGTCTTTCCACAGCCTGTGTGTGGTTGGGGAATTTTGAGAAGTTGAGAGTTGGAGTCACCTCCGTCGTGATGAGATCCCTCAGCTCAGTGTCTGTCATTGCCTTGATTACGGGAGGGTCCGAGATAGGGCAGATTGCCCAGACGATTAGGTCGAAGTATTCCACTGCGTCGAAGTTGAGATTTGCGGGAACCTAAAACCTCCGTATTTGTCCACTGGGGTCTTCTGCAGCTCTGGCCTTCATCACTCGTCGCCGGGCCAGCTCACGTATGTGTGGCCGATGGTCCGTCATCATGGCCAGGAGCAGATTCTCCGGGTGAGCAAAGTATGCATTGCAATGAATGACGGGGTCAACGACCTTCTTGTGCTTAGGCCGAGGTGTCGTCACTTGACGAGCATCTGGTGAAGGTGCCTAGCTCCATCTTTGCATGATCAGTGGGCTTTTACGGCGAACCACGTTGGAGCATATACGCGAATGATGAACGTCACCAGCGTTTTTAGATTCTCTGACGGTTCCATGTCGCTTACATATAATCGGATGATTCGATTGGCTGTCGTTATCCATCGTGAATGATTCAGGCAACCTGGGTTTCGCATTGCCAGATCGACGCTACATTCACCTTTGCCGATGCTATTGCACATTTCCAGTAGATATCGCTGATCTGTGCTCAACTCCTTCGGGTCAACATTGGACAGTTGCTCGGTCAGCTGCACTGGTGCAAATGAGGAGACAGGCTGTTCGCTACATGTCACTAGCCGCTTTCCGATTATCTCCAGACAATCCGCGCGGGCCTGTAGTCGTGCCATCGAGTGCCTGGAATAGATGGCGCAAGGGCAGCTCATTGGCATGGAGCAGACATACCAGCCACTGCAGAGGATGCTCGAAGGTTTCTTCCAGTCGGCGGATAACGCCCACTGTGTGTCCCGTGTTCACATTTGTGGCGTCACACCCTACAACTTTAATGTTCTCTGTCTGCGCATTCCGCTCTTTGAAACTAGAGACTATTGACTCAGCTATGTCTTTGCTGGAGCCTAACGGCGGAGTCGTGTGGCTGAAGTACGAAGAACCCGGCTCTGCGATGATGCTTATGTGTTCTTCCGTGAGGGTTTTTCTGTGTTATTTGTTGCTGTCACCGAGATCTTGTGTCAAAGTTTGATCCTTGCAGCCATCAAAGAATACTCCTTCTATGCCAGTGTGAGTGTGGTCAAACTGGTCATCATTCTGCTGGCGTTCCTTACGAGTTTTGCTGCGTTCTCGGCGGATCTTGCTTCGATCGATTACTTTAGATCGGTCGATTGGCGACACGAGACCAAGATCATGCAGAACTGATGTTGCTAATACAGCAGCCGATCTATCCGAGACTCCGATCCGATCAAGCTTTAGCGAGTGAAGGTAAAGAGATTGTCATTTTCTTATATTGGCGATTCTGCTTTGGCTTAGTCTTGACTGATTCTGTATCTGGAATATACTCATCGCCAGTGGCACTGACAGACGGGTACGTGTCATCTTCGGCACTGTCGGCAGAATCGGCTTCACTTTTGCTCTCAATGGTCCTCTGCTTCTTCATTCGTTCGAGATTGGCTTCCTCTCTTTCACCTTTCTTCTTCAATTTTGACGTCTCCTTTTGATCTATACCGCCGATTATCATCATTTTTGTCCTGTCTGTTGTTCAAGGAAGTGACGTTCCTCTGCCGTAACTTTGAATTCTTTCGCAAATTTGCAGTTGGAAACCATGTCAAAGCACTTGCATTTGCTGAGATCAAACAGACTGTTACCTCTGTCGCGAAAGTCCGATAGTCTCCGTTGGTAGTTAGTTTGATCCTTTTTCCCTTCGTAGACCTTTAGGATTGTGTTGTATTTGTCGTGGAACGATCTGAGTTTTTCAATTGCTTGTGCGTGAGTTTCTGTTGGAAGTGAGGCCCTTTCCCAGATCTCTTCGACTTCATAGCACAGTTGGTGAGATATGTCCAAAAATGATGGGTATTTTCCATTGTCCGTCCTCAGGTCTTGTCGCAGTTGAATATATTTTTTCATGAGATCGGTGTAGGTCGGCAGAGTATTGGTCGGTAGGTTTCGTGGAGTGCCAAATATCACGCACGATACTTTGTCTCTTGTAACTGCGATCTCTGTGAATATGGAAGTTCTGGGGATGGGGACATCCAAAGGACATCCTGGGGATAACGTGTGTTGTATAGGTAAGCTATAGGGCAAATGGCACATTTTCCATAGTCTAGCTTCTAAAAATAAAAAATAAAAATTTTCACTCCACCCTACTATAAAACACACGTTATTCCCAGGATGTCCTTGGGGTATCCTGGGGACATCATGTTATCCTCAGGATATCCCCATACAATGTATAGGTAAGCTTAAGATGGTCAAAACCTTTTTAATAAGTAGCTCGCCTAGATTCGCTACTTAATAAGCCATGCTGAAATCAGACTGAATCAGTCTACATAATCATAAAAAGGGTTAAAATGCCAATTATTTAAATAAGGTGAAGGGCGATCAAGGAGTTGACAGAAAATAATATGATTTTGCAGGATTCTTACTGTGGACAAATGGCACATTTTCCATAGTCTAGCTTATAAATTATTTTTTTTCACTCCACCTTACTGGATATAGCTAGTTGTTAAATCAGAAATTGCATGTGACTACCGCCATCTTGCAGCCCCTCCTTTATCATTCTGTTTTGATGGAGTCGTGGAAAGTTAAACGGTGAGCATTCGCTGTGAAAACGTATTACAAAACAAGTGGGACATTCCTTGGCTCGCCAGATCACCGGATCTGTCCGTGTGTGATTAATTTCTCTAGAGATATTTGAAAGCAAAAGTCTTCCAGCCAATCCCCATGTACCCTCAATGAACTTAAATATCTGATCCTAGAAGAGGCAACTGAAATTCCTACGCAAAGACTGACAGAGTGTGTGGAACAAAATGGAGGTCATCGTATAGTAATGTTATTTTTCATATAAATCGAAATGTATTTGTATTTGCATTTGGTATTTTTTTTCAATAAATGAAATAGGCCATTTTGTCTAAATTATAAATGTTTTGATATGTGTTATCGTGGACGTCCGGAAGGCAGGGCAAGTGGCGGAACGCTCCCCTTTGGAAAATGAATGGCCGCCTAAAAATTATATATTTCGCACATAATTTTATTCCAGTCACAGTATTTTATGTTAATTATAAAAAGTGCGTTGAAGAAACATTATAATTTCATGGTGAAGCAGTATTTTATAAGGGGCGTCACTGTTGTGGAGAAAAATATTTCTCCTTTGGCAGCCACTATTGGAAAGAATTACCTTGCTTGCCCTTACTGGGAAAAATCCTGCGGGCGTCCATGTGAATTTTGTATTTTTTGTCTACAGTGTATTTTAAATAAGCCGATTCTTTGCCGCACCTTGCATTTATGAACAATAAATTGTCATTTGATACGCAGATTTGAAGGTGCCCAGAAAGCGTAGTTTCAAAAACCCAAGTGTGTGTCTAATGACATGGGCCAACAGTTGCACCATCCTTACATGTGTTACATGAAGGCTGTATTGCCATGAAATGAACCCCACTCATGGTGGTGCTTCTTATACATAATATGGGATGTAAAAGGATGACTTTTTGAAAAGGCACCAATTGTCAACCTCACTTCCACGTAGTATACCCCGGTAACTGCAAATGTGCAGGCTAATGAGGCTTTGGCGTCTGTACCTCCGGCCATCTGTAGAGCTGTATGCAGTCCTGTGTTTTGTCCTCATATGTGCTGGGTGCCCTAATACAGCCTCAGCTTTTGCTAGGTAAGGATATTTCATTCCTCAGAGAAATATGTTTATTTTATTATACAGTAACGGGCTTGACCCCGTGCAATGTGACGGTTGCAGATAGCCCAAGTGCTGAGGCTCCCACGATTTTCTTTTCATTCAATCAATTATACATTTTATAATATATAATGATTTAGAAAAATATTATAGGCCTACATGGTATGATGAGTACATAAGGCTGACCTATAATTAATAATACAAAATTTAAATGAGTAATAAAAATTTTAAGTTACTAATGTCAGTAAAATCTAACATACTTATATAAACATAACATTACTAGCAGCTTCAATCCTAATGATAACCTGACATTTCTGGCAACATTGAACCTAACTTACCTAATCTTAAAAAACGTAGATGAGAATGTGCATTAAGTAAGAAAAGGCTATTATTTGCTGTTGCTATTAGGCACAAAGAGTCATTTCCATACAGGTTATGTAAATATACGAGAAGAGATAAACCCCAATGTTTCCATGTGTTTTTGCATCTCAATGTGCCATAATATATGGCCTGTATAACATTGAGCATGCGTTAATGTGTGGTGTAAATTTTATGTGAAATAAGAATGTACTGAGATGATATTTTCGTTGTTCAAACTTCCAGACATATTTTCGAAATTATTGTAGTACTAAAATTAGAACATATTATCAGGTTTAAGCGCTGCTTAAACCTGATACAAGTTTAAATATAAGTATTCCCAATTTCCTGATCTTAGACGGAGTAGAATTTTCATATAAATAGTTGACTGCCTCTCTTGTAATGAAAGTATTTTTAATCCTCAAAGGTACTTGATAAAAAAATAGTATGATTCTAAAGTCACCGAGTCTGATGCAAATTAATGAAGAAATATTTTTTTCTCCCCTTTCAGAAAGTGTCACCACATATTTTAACTTTTTTTCAAATCACTATAGGTATGTAGCTGAGCTGCATTGAGAAAGAATTATGTGTGTCTCCCTATATTAAAAAATGACATCCTTGTTTCTGGATTCCGAAGATTGGGTAATTTCTACTTATAAAAGGTTTTGTCTACTATAAGTGTTGCAATTTGCTCCAAACGATTTGTTTTCATTCCAGAAATACAAAACAATCATTTCAGGTAGAAAAGAGATAAAGAGAATTTCTTGATATATCTACCAAATCAATTCCTTCAATGATTCCTATCTATCGTATTCACGGTAGAAGTGCAGACAGAACAATAGCAATATTATAGCTATATCTGATGTTCAATTCCTGGAGATGAGAGTGCTATAGTTCTCGAAATTCCTGAAGCATATCCGGAACTGACCTAGCTGATCCAATAGAACCTCTTCATTGTAAGAATTGTCAATGTTAAAAGAATAGACAACATTATTATCCCTATATATACTTTTACCCTGACGAAGAGTGTTCTTTGATTAGAATGTAACTTCATTACAATACAGGGTGAGTCAAAATCAGGTTACATAGGGATTACATCAATGTATTTGTACACGCGACGTTTCCGGTTCTCCAGAGCATTTTGCAGAACGTCCGGCATAATCATTTCTGCACATTGCACAATGCGTTTCTTCAGACGGTGGATGATCTGAATCTTAACTCAGTAGACGAGCACCATTAAATGACCCTAAAGGACAAAATCCATTGGTCTGGAGACCTCGGTGGCCAATCAATGTAACCACGGCGACTGATCTATGCACCAGGAAACGAAACAAGGAAAACTTCCTATGTAACCTGACTTTTGACTCACTCTGTATTATTTATACTTCCTTCGCTTTTAATTATGAAAATATTTCACAGGTTAAAGAGTTGTGACCTTTTTATCGAAAAATGTTCAATTCGTGGAAATCCAGTGAACTGCTCCAGGTTATTCAAGAACACTTATTTCTTCAATCACCGTTGTTGTTCTTTCAACTCTCTGCAGTCAGTGTAAGGATAATTTTCACAATTATATTATTCATTTTTGTAATCATAACAATTACTTTTGTAAAATACTGTTAATGATCTGGAAAATCTAATCTTTTCTCATTGAACGCACTGAATAAAAATCTGAACCTTGGATACAGATCTCTAGATTTATAAATTACGGCTTATGAATTAAACCAATCAGGATTCATAACGGAAAAATAATAGAGAGAAGCACGTCAAAAAAGAGATAAAAAATGTAAGATTTTGCTAGTAAGGGATTAAAAATATTCGATGGCCAAAATTTCCTTCTATCGTTCCTTACGTTCTTAGATGATGTCTATGGGTCATTACTATCTTTTATCGTAGCTGCTGTGTCGCAAGTGAGGTATATTTGTATTATTACTAGGGCCGAGCTGATACCGATGTATTGGCTAATTTGCGAAGATGGGGGTGAGTACATATGTGATGAAATTGATGAATGTACACTCACAACATCCATGCCAGGCCGGGATTCAAACCCGGAACCCCTGGCGTCGTAGCGCGTTGGGGTCCAGCATAAGAATTAAATGTACATTTCCGAAAAGAATGGACCCTCCTGGGAAGCAGATTTCAAGATCAAAGGCAGGTTTAAAGAGAAAGCGCTGGGCCCAAAAGTAACATTGAAGGCATCTAACTGCCTGGTGGTCAACGCTATGTGGAAATAATATAAACCATTCATTGCCAATTCTTGCTCGCAAACTCGTGGATTAAGAATGTGATGTTTTCAAAACCAGCTAGGCTCATTCCGGAGTTCTTGGGAAAGGGATGAATGTCGCTGTGGGAGGGAGGATTGTTAATTTTCATCTCGTGCTCTTACCCTTCGCTGTGACTGCTGCCCGATGCCGACACTGCAGTGACTTGTTTATATTGGAAATGACAGAGGATAATGGACAGCAGGACATATACAGAGCTGCCAAATGAGCATTAAATATATATCTGTATTTGTGTATATTTTTACGTCGTCTTTCTCCCTCACCAGGTTAATCCAAACGATTAGAATGTTTCTTAAATTTGTATTTATTTTGCATTCCTTGTGCAAGCTGTACGCTATACGCACTACATACATTTTAATTTACACACTATAACTTTCTCAGCAGGGACACATATAATAACACAAAGTTCTTTCGGTGTATCTGCAATACTTTAACAAGGCTTGCAACATTTCAAAAACTTCTTCTTCTTCTTTTTCATCCTTTGAGGGTAGAAAGACGTTCATATAAAATGCCACAGGACTTTTTAAGTGATATAATGCTATATGAGAATAGTTTGATATTAGTAATAGAATGTGAGGTGATGAGTTTTGTGACTCAGTGACTAGCCTTTGTTATTTTACTGGAATTAAACAAGTATTTCCCTTTCCAAAGGTTGGTTCCCTCAAGAGTGGAAAAAATGCGAAGTAACACCTATACCTAAAAAATCCAACCCCACAGAAATTAAAGATCTACCACCTATTAGCATTCTATCCACAATGTCCAAAATACTTGAAAAAGTAATTTATGAACAAATACTTTCACATATTCAAGGTTTCCTACCACACTTTCAATCTGGTTTCAGAAAAATGCATAGTACTTGCACTGCGCTGGTAGATATCGTAGACAATGTAAGTAAAGGAATAGATGAAAATGAAGTTACACTTTTAGTCTTGTTGGACTATTCAAGAGCGTTCGACTCGATCAATCATGAATTGTTATTGGCCAAACTGTATCACTATGGCGTTACCGGAAACGCGTTAAATTGGTTTCGATCATATCTCGGCAACAGGAAACAACGTGTGAAATATCGGGAACCGGAAGTCACATACTCTAAATGGTTAGTTGTTCAACAAGGCGTCCCTCAAGGAAGTATATTGGGTCCACTACTATACATGATTTACGTAGCTGATTTCGACCGCGCTGTCCAATATTGCCACTACCATCAGTATGCTGACGATTCGCAAATCTATATTCAGTGTAATACAGAAAACTATGATAATGCGATGACCAAACTTCAATTCGACCTTGATGCTATAACAAATTGGTCACGGAGGAACTCCCTTCAATTAAATCCAACAAAATCTTGCTTCATGACCATAGGAACTCTTGGTACACTTAAGAAACTTCACAAAAACGCACCTTCTCCTCCAACTCTTGGCAGTATACCGCTATGCGAAGTGGATACAAGCAAAAACTTGGGGATTGTGTTCGATAGACACTTAAATTGGGAGCCACAAGTCGAATTTATTGTGAAAAACTGTATGGGGAAACTTAAATCTTTGTATCATTTAAAACATGCTCTGGACGCTAATGTTAAAGATCGTCTTATGCAATCACTCGTCCTATCCACGTTAGACTATTGCGCTCCAGTGTACAGTAATATATCCCAGGGCTTAAACTATAAACTTCAAAAAATTCAGAATTGTTGTATACGTTTCATATTTAACCTAAACAGAAAGGAACATGTATCCCCCTATTTAAAGAAACTTTCTTGGCTAAACATTAGCAATAGAAGAAAATACTTAACACTCACCTTGATGCACAAAATACTTAAGAGTGGCTCCCCAAAATACTTATCCGATAAGATCTGTTCTCGTAGAACATCAGCCGAACATAATATCCGCAACAAGCACAATCTAAAAATCCCCAAACATAAAACCGCCACATATAACAAGTCCATCATTGTTACAGGGATCAGGGAATGGAACAAACTGCCTGCACCATTGACTAACATTATTTGCCATCAAAGTTTTAAGAAAAATCTGAAGAACTTACTATTGTCCCAACAACTTAATTAACCTTCATATGTTAACAATTGCACCTGCACTTATGCATACCTAACCTACCCCCCCCCCCGGCATACACATTGAACTACCGAAGACTTATTACTTATCTTTACTCAACAGTATATATACTAATCTATTCAATGTATTATTTTATCATTGTATAATCTTTATATTTTCTTTATTGTATTATCATGATCATTATGTGTTTTTTTTCTTTCTTTTTGTTTTTATTCATTTATTGTATCTTTGACAAGGGTTGGTTGTAAGAACGGCCCATGAGGCCGAAACACGCCTGCTTAAATAAAGACCATTCTATTCTATTCTATTGGTATCGTTCTCGGTTGGAATCGTTTAAAGCATCGGAATCGGTATCGGTATCGGAAAATGGTGGTATAGGTTAAGCCCTAATTATTACATCATGTAATTTAGGCTATTACAATATCTACATAAAATAATTAAAGTCTGAAATTAAATACCTTTTTAAATATTTTTCAGATGCCAAAAGAGGACACAAGATAATTATTTTTGATATCTAAAACAATTGCAGATTCATTCCTGAATGTTCGTATTTCGTGCATGACACAGATTAATTCATGCAGAGATGCTGGTGTGTTGCTTTACAAATGTAAGAACGACCAGATTCGACTGGGGCGACACATATTCTCTTGCAAATTGCACAGAAGTTAGGATCACTATAAACTCTAAGTCCAGACGTAAAACATTGTTCAATCCCAGTGGTGTACGCATTTTAACAAGCAAGGAGGGTGTGCGTACAAGTGTGCTATTGAAGGAATGCAGTTCTTGGAGAGGGATTGAACACACAAAGCTACGCCGAACATGTGATTGATTGATGACCTCATGTTAACGGTTTAGAACCAGCTAAAAGCATATATAATGGCGTTCGCTTTCCCCCTTAATGTCAATTAACTTTTATCATTTGAAACATTTCTTTCTTTCTAAAACGTGTTATATATATGTATATATATATATTGTGTGTGTGTGTGTGTGTGTAGACTACATATATATGTACTTACTTCCAGGGAAAACAATGAGATAACGCCTGAGTTGGTTCCTGGTGTTTCACTTGTCCTCAAATTTAAGATAGTGAATAGTGATGTTTTTGAAAAGGTAAGTTTGCAATGCATACAAAATAGCACATCTACAGAAAATGTACATGTTGATAAATGTATGTAATAAATTACATAATAATTTTAGTGAAAGTATGGGGGAATAATGTAATGTAAGAATGGAGTAGATAGAAAGTAGCAGCTGCGGAGAGATTTTCTCCTTTAACTATTGTTATCTATTTATATTTTTTTCAGAAATTTATATTCTATGAATCAAATGTTTACAAAAATAGGTTTGTTTTGGTTTATCTAAATTCTACAGCCAGGAAGAAAATATTTTGCTTTTCTATTTTACAAAAACAAAGAGATTATCTTTATTTCTTGTGAACGATCATATCTTTAAAATGGATAAAAAGTGTACAACTGCCTGCGTTTTAAATTCTAGCGGCTTTTTCTTATAACTAGGACTACATTGCCAGATTTTAATTTCACATGACCTCTCTTGCTGCACCCAATCGTGACGTTACGCTTCTCTTTATTAATGATATTGTAGATGAACTGTCACAGAAGGACACACAACCTCCGTCGATCGCTGATACAAAAATACCACTCTTACTGTATGCGGACGATTTAGTAGTAATTCCTAGCACGAAAAAAGCGCTACAGGAAGGATTAGATGGGTTGTTTATGTACTTTGAGAAATTGGCTTTCCGAGTTAACGTTACGAAAACTAAAGTCATGGTGTTTAAAAATGGATACGTATTCGGTAGGGACGAAAATTTGAAATATGAAGGGACACAAAAACATAGGGTAAAACGGTATGATTACTTACTTGGGTATGGTCACAGGAATGTCGGGTAAGTGCACAAGACAGGCTCAAAGAAGCAAAGGAAAAGCTATGTACGCGTTGGGTAAAACAAAAAAAAAATAAAGTGCAAAGTGCGTAATGTACCAACAAGACAACTGGAGGAGTATACGAGGCTACAGTCAAGGCCACATTATTCTATGTTATCAAACTGTGGGTCTGGGAGCCAACAGAAATTGTAAACTGCGTATAATCAAACTTTCTTAAAAAGTTTTGAGTTTGAGAAGGTGTATGTCAACTTGCGGGGTTTTTAGGGAACTGGGAAAGTGTGTGGAGGAAGTAGAAGCAAAAATGAGAGGTTTCAAATATTGAGCAAGACTGCTAAATATGGAGAATGAAAACGTAAAATAACTTGCGATACAAGCGCAGAACAATGACCCAAAGGAACGCCAATGGGTAACAATGATAAAGGAACTATACACCATACAGATGGTGTGGATTTGGGGAAGGAATCGAGGTGAGGGCGGGCATGCAGGAAATGGGGATAATACGGGACAGATTGGAGGAAATCAGAAAACACAACATTTTGGAAGAATGTGCGTGGAAAGTATCTTTAAATTCATTACAAATCGTGGATGGGGATAGGCAATGTGGAAGACGAAAATACTTAGACGTGTGTGGAGCAAGTGACAGGATGTGTTTGGCATGGTTCAGGCAAGGGGGGCGGGCACAATTCAAGCGCGTGAGAGAGAGGACGGGAGTGCAGGATGTCCAATGTGTGGGGAAGACGAGACGAAATTCCACATTCTCCTCCAGTGCAAAGAAACAGCAGAGACTAGACGGAAATACATAAGACATATGAACGAATCTAAAATTAAGGGACTAATGATGACCATTACGGGGAGGGAAATGGCGGGAAGGGAGGAAACTCAAATAAGGGACCTGGAATCATTCCTACACTATGTCTGGACAAAGAGAGCGAATAAGATGAGGGACGGGAGTGAAAATGCCTGAGAGCCGTGTGCAGAAATGTTCTTGGTGATAATATAATAACTGGTGCTACCAATGTAAAAGTATGGAAAAGAAAACTTAGCTTGGTAGATTGTAGTCAGGGAATAACCCACAATGAATATGAGAGGTAAAGTTGAACATGTGAGAGCATGAGGAGAGGGGATATTGAAAAAAAATGGGAGAAAAAACTTCATTGATGTATGGAGAGGTGAGTACAGCCGTAAAGGCTCATACTGAAATAAACCTATATTCTATTCGATTGTATTCTATCCTATTCTACAGCATCGCGTATGTCCTAAAATACCTTTTATTCTACACGCAGCTCTTCTAGAAATCAGACGTTCAGAAGTTCTTGCTTCAACACAACATTTCTACTTTATACCCATATTATAGCTACAAATTACTAGTATTTATAAAAATACATAAGTTATTTATACAGGGTGTATCTAAGTTCCCATTAGACTTTGAGGGCTTGTCTTGGAAACCAAGACGGTTACGTTTTGCATAGGAATTCATGTCCGGAAACGTACCGTTTCCCCGCTACAAGCAAAACAACACCACAACGCACGTTGAACTCTTCCACTTCTGCTGCTTACTCTACGTTGTTTTTCTATATAGCTGCAGCGTCCACTTACAAGATGGGTTCGATGTGGCAACCATTGACTTCAACACAAACACCGAACAAGCCCTCAAAGTCTGTAATAGGAATTTAGATACACCCTGTATATTTGTAGTTTACTTTCCTATGTGTGTATTTCGCAAATGTATGTAAAATTTTTCACCACTGGTGCAACGAAATGTTTTGAAAGTGGCAAGAGACTTGGAAAGCTAGACAAAGTGCAAGAATAATTCACTTCCGGCGGAATACGTGCCCTTTGGGGGCGGATACTACATTTATTTACGAAACTAAAACGCCCCAGACCCTACGTTTTTAAGCCCTCGTTTGTCTGTAATGGCGTCTTATACATTTTAATGTCTACAATGCTGCAATATGGTATTTGCATCACTGATTATTATACGTTCTATCATAAACACTTACATTTTTAAAATTTTATTGCTTTTCATAATGTTCAAGGAAAAGGTTCAATAATATTACTGAGTAGTACGAAAATGATTTGAAGAGAATTATTTGTGAAACTGGCTATTAAATAAATATTATGAAAAAGTTTAAAATACAATGTCTAATACTACATATTCATTGCTTACTTCATTTCAAATTCTACCAAAAATTTCACTTGACTTTTTTAATCAAGTTTGTTGATTAAATGTTGTGAATTGTAAACTCAACCATTCAAAAATGTATCTATTTTTATCCAACTGATTTCAGTTCATAATCACCTCAATATACGAATCACCTTATTATGCAGACAATTATGTAAAGTTATATGGGATTGCTCAACACATAAAACTTATGGTTCAGGAGGTGACATTCGATAGAGGTGTGGAAAATTTACCGGAGGGAGCCAGGAACTGTAGATTGCCAAATAATCCAGGAAAATACTTCAAATATTACTCCAAAGGGACATGTACTTCAGAATGCATGTATGATTTATACAAGATATTTTGCAAATGCAGTAATCCATATGCTATTGGAATGCGTCCAGGTATTTGAATTTAAAT
This sequence comes from Lepisma saccharinum, assembly GCF_977018435.1. Lineage (NCBI taxonomy): Eukaryota > Metazoa > Arthropoda > Insecta > Zygentoma > Lepismatidae > Lepisma > Lepisma saccharinum. The sequence continues at coordinate 46,554,701 of NC_139229.1, forward strand.
TTATTACTCCATATAAACCATATATGTATATATAATTACATTGGTATTTAGAGAGTTCAGTAAAGTTCAGGCAAAAAATACAAGGCGATTCAAAAGTCTCTTGACATTTTCCTCATATCGGTAATGAATGGCTTTCAGGATAGGATAAAATACACTGTTGTTTACCAGCAAGATGATGTACCACCCCATTTCGCCAGAATCGTTCGGGACTACTTCGCTGAGACCTTCTTCGGTAGGTGGATGGGCCATGGCTCACCAAGACTTTGGACTGTTCGCTCTCAGACCTAACTCCCCTAGACTATCTTGTCTGAGATTTCATTTAGTCTATGTTGTATCAAGTAAAGATCAACACCACAGAGCAACTGACACAGCGAATAGCTGCAGCAACAGGGGAGATGACGCCAGCTATTTTGCAGCATCTGTTCTGGTCTACGAAAGAGAGGTGGGTGCTATGCCTAGACTTACAGGACCACCACATTACCATGTACTGAATTTGTCTCCTTTTCTAAAATACTTTCAAGTAGTACTGTCCATTTTGTTAATAAAATACTTCTTGATTAAAATGTCAAGATACTTCTGAATCACACTGCATAATTGAATAATTTCTATAACATTATGCTCAATTTATGTTTGTTCTGCACTATGATCTAATGCTCAATTGTTACACCAAAACAGAGGTCACGTCAGATCCCTGAATTTTTGTAATAATTCTTGTTTATTATTAGCACGTAATTTTAAATAAATATTATCAATTGCATTTTTACATATAATCTATTACAACTACATTGCGAAAGAATGCCTCTTTTCTCCTCTTCTAGTGACGTTTGCTTCTTGCGTGTTGTGGGGATCAGATCTAAGAGTGGCATATGTTTTTGATAAAAATATTTAAAAGAAGAATCATATAATTCTCTCTGTTGTTGTTTTAAGTCCACTTTATGCACAGATTGGATAATTGGGACTGGATCTACAGCTTAAAGTGAGATCCAAACAACTGTTCAATGTACCTCCACTGGGTATCGAACCCGGAACCCTTTCATTACAAGGCTATAACGTTACCACTATTTCATTTTTATTGATCCAAGAACGTTGTACGTACTACCTGGCTCTTCTTCGTTGGAAATGGAGCTGTCCGTGTTGTCTTCTACCTCAGTTCCTTCTGCTGCTGGGCTTGCTGGTTCGCGCAGTTTTGTCGGCACCGGAAGCACTGTGCGTTCGTATGCCATCGGTACATTGTCTGCCTGCGAGCAAATTGACTGGACCTCTTTGTGGACGGTTCACTGAGGACCGGCGATTAGGGCAATTATTCATCACATGTCCTTCCAAATTGCACAAATACCAATCCTCGACTGTCCAGGATATGGCACATAATATTTGTCTCAATTCATCATTACGTATGAGGGTATTGGTTTACGTAAAATCATTTTTACGAGGACACGTCCGGTACGTGTGGAACAAATGTGATCGGTGGAACACGTCTCGTCTTCAAGTTTCACCACCTGATCTTAAGTACTCATGACGTTACGAATAACTGCTTCACTTAATTTTGTACGAACGACGTGGATTGGAAATATAACATGTTTCTGATGTGCCCATTCTACTTCTACCTTGTGGTCTCCGTCGGCGTCACAGTATGTTACTTCCGCACTGAAATACATAGTTTCTTAAAACAGTTTGACAAATGTATGATCTAGTTTTCTCTATGTGTTCAAAAATTCTTGCTATTATTTGTATTTCAGGGAATCTGGAATCCTGTAGAGGTGTGTTGGACGGCGAAACTAATTTGAGGTATTTTGGTAAGTTCTGTGTGAATATAAAATCTACGGAGTAATATTTTACATTTTGCAGACACACTATAGTATACAATTAGACGTACTTTATCAAATACATACGGGGGGAGTATAAAAGGTTATTCTTCCTCGTAGTACACCAAATTGTCAACCTCACTTCTCTGGATTGCATTTTGCAGACTAACGAGGCTGTGGCCAGTATAATTTTCATGGGGCTTTGTGTGTCTTGTTCTGTTCTTTGTTGTTATGTGTGCTGAGTGCCCCTTTACAGCCTCACTTTATAACCTAAGTGAGAATATTTTAGTCCGATATTACAGACATGCTAATAGTTATGTCTTAGTTCAGTTAGGGGGATGGATAGCATGTAATGTGGTGGGTGGAAAATAGCCTAAGTGCTGATGCACCCAAACTTCAATCAATCAATCAATTCCCATTGTCGCGATTAGCCCAAAGTGGCATAACAGCAAGATTGTAACGAACCTGAGAGTTTAAGATTTTATATTTGTAAGAAGTTAAGATTTTTAAAATGTTTGTTACTTCAAATAATGTGCAAGTTGCCACATGCAATTATAGTTAGACTGATACAGTTGTAGTTGGAACTTTTATATATGTTTATAAATACGTCTAAATCTGTTCATGTTCAAGTCACTTTCTCATCTCAGCCGAGGAAGTGAACCCACCTGAATGTTCCTCACCTGACGACAGGCTGAGTTTGAAAAACAGGTGAATGTGAAGAATAGTAAGAACTTGGAAACGGAGAGAATTGAAGTATAGATTTTGGGTTTTCGAGTTTTCTTCTTGCCGATAAGTTGAAAGTAAACAATTAATTATGTAATTTGACTTTCGTTATATGTGAGTGAATTGCCCAAGGTTAGTAAGTATTGTAATTGATGATACAACCAGGACCACTTACAGGTGTACAAATGATGAGCTCATATAATTAAACAGCCCGATTTGCCCACACTTAAAATTATGCCAAGATGCCCTTATTCCCCAATTCTTCAAGTGTGATATGCTCTTAATTCTAAGAATTTTGAATCCTAGTGTACAAATGATGAGCCCCCTCAGATTGATTTGCCTACACTTATAAAAGGCACTTCTGTGAGATTGTTGTCCATAAATTTGTTAAAAATATGCCCCTCTTCATATTTTTTTTGCCCACACCTAAAACTACGCCAAACGTATTAACACACACCCACACCCACCCACCCACCCACACACACACACATATTTACTTCCGGTTCACTTCCGGTCCACTTCCGGTCCACTTCAAGTTCACTTCCGGTCCACTTCCGGTTCACTTCCGGTTTGCCTACTTCCGGTCCACTTCCGGTCCACTTGTGGCTTATTTCTGAGCACAGCTCTGTTAGAGATAGGGATATTATATAAATTTAAAAATTATTTCATTCTTCACAAACAAATCTCATCTAACAATTCTATAACAGTTCCATGCTCAGCTCTGTGTCTGTGTGAGGCAAGCACAGCTCTGTTAGAGATAGGGATATTGAGTATTGAAACATCTAGAAATTATTTCATTCTTCTCAAGCTCAGCTCTGTGTCTGTGTGGGGATTTGTACCTAATAACATCAAAACAACACAGCTCTGTTAGAGACAGAATATTCAATTCCATATCTATAACATCTCTGTGTAATTCCATAACAGTTCCATGCTCAGCTCTGTGTCTATGTAGAGCAAAACAGCACAGCTCTGTTAGAGATAGGTATATTATATAAATTTAAAAATTATTTCATTCTTCACAAACAAATCTCATCTAACAATTCCATAACAGTTCCATGCTCAGCTCTGTGCCTGTGTGAGGCAAGCACAGCTCTGTTAGAGATAGGGATAATAAGTATACATTTAAAAATTATTTCATTCTTCACAAACAAATCTCATCTAACAATTCCATAACAGTTCCATGCTCAGCTCTGTGTCTGTGTGAGGCAAGCACAGCTCTGTAGGAATATTAAGTATAGATTTAAAAATTATTTCATTCTTCACAACTAACAATTCTATAACAGTTCCATGCTCAGCTCTTTGTCTGTGTGGGATTTGTACAGCAACATAGCTTTGTTAGAGACAGAGTAGATGGGTATAAATATTATTTCATTCAATTCTTCACATTTATATCCATAACATCTGTGTGTCAGTACAGCACAGCTATGTTAGATATTGAGTATAGATCTATTGGAAATTATTTTATTCTTCACAAACAAATCTCATCTAACAATTCCATGCTCAGCTCTTTGTCTGTGTGGGGATTTGTACCTAATAACATCAGCACAGCACAGCTCTGTTAGAGCTATAACATCTCTGTGTAATTCCATAACAGTTCCATGCTCAGCTCTGTGTCTGTGTGGGATTTGTACAGCAACATAGCTTTGTTAGAGACAGAGTAGATGGGTATAAATATTATTTCATTCAATTCTTCACCTCTATATCCATAACAGCTCTGTTAGAGATAGGGATATTAAGTATAAATTTAAAAATTCACAAACAAATCTCATCTAACAATTCCATAACAGTTCCATGCTCAGCTCTCTGTCTGTGTGAGGCAAGCACAGCTCTGTAGGAATATTAAGTATAGATTTTAAAATTATTTCATTCTTCACAAACAAATCTCATCTAACAATTCCATAACAGTTCCATGCTCAGCTCTCTGTCTGTGTGGATATTTAGCTTTGTTAGAGACAGAGTAGATGGGTATAAATATTATTTCATTCAATTCTTCACATTTTATAACAGCTCTATTCTTCACATCTAACAATTCCCATAACAGTTTCATGCTCAGCAAGGCTCTGTTAAGTATCTTAATATTTCATTCCTTCATAACAGTTCCTGTGTCTGTGTGGGGATTTGTACCTAATAACATCAAAACAACACAGCTCTGTTAGAGACAGAATATTCAATTCCATATCTATAAAATCTCTGTGTAATTCCATAACAGTTCCATGCTCAGCTCTGTGTCTATGTAGAGCATTTAAAAATTATTTTATTCTTCACAAACAAATCTCATCTAACAATTCCATAACAGTTCCAGGCTCAGCTCTGTGTCTGTGTGAGGCAAGCACAGCTCTGTTAGAGATAGGGATATTAAGTATAAATTTAAAAATTATTTCATTCTTCACAAACAAATCTCATCTAACAATTCCATAACAGTTCCATGCTCAGCTCTGTGTCTGTGTGGGATTTGTACAGCAACATAGCTTTGTTAGAGATTCATTCAATTCTTCACCTCCATATCCATAACAGCTCTATGTTTATAATAGATAGGAATATTGAGTGCATCTAACAATTGCTGCCCATAACAGTTCCATGTTGTGGAAATATCAGCAAGGCTCTGTGTCTGTGAGATTTGAAATCTTGTTCCCAATCAGTTCCAAGCTGTACAGCTCTGTGTCTGTGAGATTTGAAACCTGTTCCTATACAGCTCTGTGAGAATTTTCATAGTGCCTAATAATATCAGCACAGCTCAGTTAGGATCGCATCTAACAAATATCAAGGATTTGTACCTAATTACAGTAGCACAGGGATAGGGATAATAAGTATAGACTATTGATATAGAAATTATTTTTTTCTTCAATCTTATTCTTAACAGTTCTATGCTCCTATGTGTCTGAGCAACATCAGTACAGCACAGCTCTGTTAATTAATATCTATTGAAACATGTGTCTGTGCGGGGATTTGTACCTAAGTATAGCTATTATTGAGTATAGAATTATTATATCTAGAACTATTTTCTGTGTCTGTGCAGGGATTTGTACTTAATAACATCAGTACAGCATTGCTCTGTTAGAGTATAGATTTATATTATTATTGAAACATCTCTTCACAAACAATCTCATCTAACAATTCTATAACAGTTCCGCTCAGCTCTGTGTCTGTGCGGGGATAAACATCAGTACAGCACAGCTCTGTTGCTCATCTTTTCAGCTCTGTGTCTGTGCAGGGATTTGTACCTAATAACATCAGTACAGCACAGCTCTGTTAGAGTATAGATTTAATTATATTATTATTGAAACATCTAGAAATTATTCTTCAAACAAATATCATCTAACAATTCCATAACAATTCCATGCTCAGCTCTGTGTCTGTGCAGGGATTTGTACCTAATAACATCAGTACAGCACAGCTCTGTTAGAGTATAGATTTAATTATATTATTATTGAAACATCTAGAAATTATTCTTCCTAACAATTCCATAACAATTCCATGCTCAGCTCTGTGTCTGTGCGGGGATTTGTACCTAATAACATCAGTACAGCACAGCTCTGTTAGAGATAGGGATATTGAGTATAGATTTAATTATTGAAACATCTAGAAATTATTCTTCAAACAAATATCATCTAACAATTCCATAACAATTCCATGCTCAGCTCTGTGTCTGTGCGGGGATTTGTACCTAATAACATCAGTACAGCACAGCTCTGTTAGAGACATTTAATTCTTCACTTTTATATCCATAACATCTCTGTGTCTGTGTGTCAGTACAGCACAGCTCTGTTAGAGATAGGGATATTGAGTATAGATTTAATTATTGAAACATCTAGAAATTATTTCATTCTTCACAAACAAATCTCATCTAACAATTCCATGCTCAGCTCTGTGTCTGTGCGAGGATTTGTACCTAATAACATCAGTACAGCATAGCTCTGTTAGAGACATTTAATTCTTCACATTTATATCCATAACAGCTCTGTGTCTGTGTGAGGCAAGCACAGCTCTGTTAGAGATAGGGATATTGAGTATTGAAACATCTAGAAATTATTTCATTCTTCACAAACAAATCTCATCTAACAATTCCATGCTCAGCTCTGTGTCTGTGTGGGGATTTGTACCTAATAACATCAAAACAACACAGCTCTGTTAGAGACAGAATACTCAATTCTTCACAATTCCATAACAGTTCCATGCTCAGCTCTTTGTTTATGTAGAGCAAAACAGCACAGCTCTGTTAGAGATAGGGATATTAAGTATAAATTTAAAAATTATTTCATTCTTCACAAACAAATCTCATCTAACAATTCCATAACAGTTCCATGCTCAGCTCTGTGTCTGTGTGAGGCAAGCACAGCTCTGTTAAAGATCTTCACAAACAAATCTCATCTATCAATTCCATAACAGTTCCATGCTCAGCTCTGTGTCTGTGTGGGGATTTGTACCTAATAACATCAAAACAACACAGCTCTCTTAGAGACAGAATATTCAATTCTTCACATCCATATCCATAACATCTCTGTGTAATTCCATAACAGTTCCATGCTCAGCTCTGTGTCTGTGTGAGGCAAGCACAGCTCTGTTAAAGATCTTCACAAACAAATCTCATCTATCAATTCCATAACAGTTCCATGCTCAGCTCTGTGTCTGTGTGGGGATTTGTACCTAATAACATCAAAACAACACAGCTCTGTTAGAGACAGAATATTCAATTCTTCACATCCATATCCATAACATCTCTGTGTAATTCCATAACAGTTCCATGCTCAGCTCTGTGTCTGTGTGAGGCAAGCACAGCTCTGTTAAAGATCTTCACAAACAAATCTCATCTAACAATTCCATAAGAGTTCCATGCTCAGCTCTGTGTCTGTGTGGCGATTTGTACCTAATAACATCAAAACAACACAGCTCTGTTAGAGACAGAATATTCAATTCTTCACATCCATATCCATAACATCTCTGTGTAATTCCATAACAATTACATGCTCAGCTCTGTATCTGTGTGAGGCAAGCACAGCTTTGTTATATGATAGGAATATTAAGTATAGATTTAAATTTCATTCTTCACAAACAAATCTCATCTAACAATTCCTTAACAGTTATATCCTCAGCTCTGTGTCTGTGTGAGGCAAGCACAACTTTGTTAAATATAGGAATATTAAGTATAGATTGAAATTTCATTCTTCACAAACAAATCTCATTTAACAATTCCATAACAGTTCCATGCTCAGCTCTGTGTCTGTGTGGGATTTGTACAGCAACATAGCTTTGTTAGAGACAGAGTAGATGGGTATGAATATTACTTCTTTCAATTCTTCACCTCCATATCCATAACAGCTCTGTGAAATTTATTCTTCACATCTAACAATTCCCATAACAGTTTCATGCTCAGCAAGGCTCTGTGTCTGTGTAG
>NC_139229.1:46562717-46729976 GCF_977018435.1 Lepisma saccharinum
CTTTGTTAGAGACAGAGTAGATGGGTATGAATATTACTTCTTTCAATTCTTCACCTCCATATCCATAACAGCTCTGTGAAATTTATTCTTCACATCTAACAATTCCCATAACAGTTTCATGCTCAGCAAGGCTCTGTGTCTGTGTAGATAGGGATATTAATATTTTATTCCTTCATAACAGTTCCTGTGTCTGTGTGGGATTTGTACAGAGCACAGCTCTGAGATAGGGATTAATAGTTAGGGTATAATTAATTCTTCACATCTATTGAGTGTCTAGATGTTATTTCATCCCTATGCCATGACAGTTTCAACTCTGTATTTGTATGGAATTTAAAACTTGTCTGAAAAGTGGCAATCAATGCCCATTGTTTCTATATAAACGATTCAACGTCATACGTTTGTGAAGAATGAAATAATTTTTAAATTTATACTTAATATCCGTATCTCTAACAGAGCTGTGCTGTTTTGCTCTACATAAACACAAAGCTGAGCATGGAACTGTTATGGAATTGTGAAGAATTGAATATTCTGTCTCTAACAGAACTGTGTTGTTTTGATGTTATTAGGTACAAATCCCCACACAGACACAGAGCTGAGCATGGAATTGTTAGATGAGATTTGTTTGTGAAGAATGAAATAATTTCTAGATGTTTCAATACTCAATATCCCTATCTCTAACAGAGCTGTGCTTGCCTCACACAGACACAGAGCTGTTATGGATATAAATGTGAATAATATAATTAAATCTATACTCTAACAGAGCTGTGCTGTACTGATGTTATTAGGCACAAATCCCTGCACAGACACAGAGCTGAAAAGATGAGCAACAGAGCTGTGCTGTACTGATGTTTATCCCCGCACAGACACAGAGCTGAGCGGAACTGTTATAGAATTGTTAGATGAGATTGTTTGTGAAGAGATGTTTCAATAATAATATAAATCTATACTCTAACAGAGCAATGCTGTACTGATGTTATTAAGTACAAATCCCTGCACAGACACAGAAAATAGTTCTAGATATAATAATTCTATACTCAATAATAGCTATACTTAGGTACAAATCCCGCACAGACACATGTTTCAATAGATATTAATTAACAGAGCTGTGCTGTACTGATGTTGCTCAGACACATAGGAGCATAGAACTGTTAAGAATAAGATTGAAGAAAAAAATAATTTCTATATCAATAGTCTATACTTATTATCCCTATCCCTGTGCTACTGTAATTAGGTACAAATCCTTGATATTTGTTAGATGCGATCCTAACTGAGCTGTGCTGATATTATTAGGCACTATGAAAATTCTCACAGAGCTGTATAGGAACAGGTTTCAAATCTCACAGACACAGAGCTGTACAGCTTGGAACTGATTGGGAACAAGATTTCAAATCTCACAGACACAGAGCCTTGCTGATATTTCCACAACATGGAACTGTTATGGGCAGCAATTGTTAGATGCACTCAATATTCCTATCTATTATAAACACAGAGCTGTTATGGATATGGAGGTGAAGAATTGAAAGAATCTCTAACAAAGCTATGTTGCTGTACAAATCCCACACAGACACAGAGCTGAGCATGGAACTGTTATGGAATTGTTAGATGAGATTTGTTTGTGAAGAATGAAATAATTTTTAAATTTATACTTAATATCCCTATCTCTAACAGAGCTGTGCTTGCCTCACACAGACACAGAGCTGAGCCTGGAACTGTTATGGAATTGTTAGATGAGATTTGTTTGTGAAGAATAAAATAATTTTTAAATGCTCTACATAGACACAGAGCTGAGCATGGAACTGTTATGGAATTACACAGAGATTTTATAGATATGGAATTGAATATTCTCTCTCTAACAGAGCTGTGTTGTTTTGATGTTATTAGGAACAAATCACCACACAGACACAGGAACTGTTATGAAGGAATGAAATATTAAGATACTTAACAGAGCCTTGCTGAGCATGAAACTGTTATGGGAATTGTTAGATGTGAAGAATAGAGCTGTTATAAAATGTGAAGAATTGAATGAAATAATATTTATACCCATCTACTCTGTCTCTAACAAAGCTAAATCCCCACACAGACAGAGAGCTGAGCATAGAACTGTTATGGAATTGTTAGATGAGATTTGTTTGTGAAGAATGAAATAATTTTAAAATCTATACTTAATATTCCTACAGAGCTGTGCTTGCCTCACACAGACACAGAGCTGAGCATAGAACTGTTATGGAATTGTTAGATGAGATTTGTTTGTGAATTTTTAAATTTATACTTAATATCCCTATCTCTAACAGAGCTGTTATGGATATAGAGGTGAAGAATTGAATGAAATAATATTTATACCCATCTACTCTGTCTCTAACAAAGCTATGTTGCTGTACAAATCCCACACAGACACAGAGCTGAGCATGGAACTGTTATGGAATTACACAGAGATGTTATAGCTCTAACAGAGCTGTGCTGTACTGATGTTATTAGGTACAAATCCCCACACAGACACAGAGCTGAGCATGGAATTGTTAGATGAGATTTGTTTGTGAAGAATGAAATGATTTCCAATAGATCTATACTCAATATCTAACAGAGCTGTGCTGTACTGACACACAGACACAGAGATGTTATGGATATAAATGTGAAGAATTGAATAAAATAATATTTATACCCATCTACTCTGTCTCTAACAAAGCTATGTTGCTGTACAAATCCCACACAGACACAGAGCTGAGCATGGAACTGTTAAGAATTGTTAGTTGTGAAGAATAAAATAATTTTTAAATCTATACTTAATATTCCTACAGAGCTGTGCTTGCCTCACACAGACACAGAGCTGAGCATGGAACTGTTACGGAATTGTTAGATGAGATTTGTTTGTGAAGAATGAAATAATTTTTAAATTTATACTTAATATTCCTACAGAGCTATGCTTGCCTCACACAGACACAGAGCTGAGCATAGAACTGTTATGGAATTGTTAGATGAGATTTGTTTGTGAAGAATGAAATAATTTTTAAATTTATATCATATACCTATCTCTAACAGAGCTGTGCTGTTTTGCTCTACATAGACACAGAGCTGAGCATGGAACTGTTATGGAATTACACAGAGATGTTATAGATATGGAATTGAATATTCTGTCTCTAACAGAGCTGTGTTGTTTTGATGTTATTAGGTACAAATCCCCACACAGACACAGAGCTGAGCTTGAGAAGAATGAAATAATTTCTAGATGTTTCAATACTTAATATCCCTATCTCTAACAGAGCTGTGCTTGCCTCACACAGACACAGAGCTGAGCATGGAACTGTTATGGAATTGTTAGATAAGATTTGTTTGTGAAGAATGAAATAATTTTTAAATTTATATAATATACCTATCTCTAACAGAGCTGTGCTCAGAAATAGGCCACAAGTGGACCGGAAGTGGAGCGGAAGTAGGCAAACCGGAAGTGGACCGGAAGTGAACCGGAAGTGAACCGGAAGTGAACCGGAAGTGAACCGGAAGTGGACCGGAAGTGGACCAGAAGTGAACCGGAAGTAAATTTGTGTGTGTGTGTGTGGGTGGGTGGGTGGGTGTGGGTGGGTGTTAATACGTTTGGCGTAGTTTTAGGTGTGGGCAAAAAAAATATCAAGAGGGGCATATTTTTAACAAATTTATGGACAACAATCTCACAGAAGTGCCTTTTATAAGTGTAGGCAAATCAATCTTAGGGGGCTCATCATTTGTACACTAGGATTCAAAATTCTTAGAATTAAGAGCATTTCACACTTGAAGAATTGGGGAATAAGAGCATCTTGGCATAATTTTAAGTGTGGGCAAATCGGGCTGTTTAATTATATGAGCTCATCATTTGTACACCTGTAAGTGGTCCTGGTTGTATCATCAATTACACTACTTTAGTATTGACTATTCTAGTGTTTTATTGGTAAGTGATTAGGAAATATAGGCGATTATAAAACTGTGTTTAACTTTGAAAAGAATGTTGTGTTTCTTTTCTACCCAGCAAGTCCTTATGAGTGATAAAAGCGTCTCATGTTCCCGACAAAAGTAGCAGCGGACTAACTTTGTCACAACTTGTGTACAACCGGGGGGAACGTTGCATAGTTATTTTGGCACACCAACGTGGGCCCGAGTGCATAGTTATTTTGGTACAATCAGGGGGGGGGGGGTTGAGTGCAAAGTTATTTTAGCAATTAAAACTTGATGCCCAATTTAGTGCATACTGAAAGTGTTCGTCCATAGAATTGACGAAGGTGATAGTGAATGTCCTTGGAATTCACGAAAGTAAAATTGTGATATTAAAGCGAAGGTATTAACTGGGAAGTGCCATAGACGGTGTTGTAGAATGGATAAAGACGCGACAGGAATGAATCTGCGAAGCAGAGGAAGAACGACAATGGATGCAGAAACCAAGTTTGAATGCTGTGATGATCTTACGAATGACAGGGAATTCTTCCAGTGTTGCCAATGTTTGCAGAGGCTTCATAGTAGTTGTGATGGGGATGATGTAAACTCGACAAATAAAGAGATGTGATGCACATCATGCTTGTCAGCACCAGAACTGAGCGTTCCTACCAAACCCTCATTCAGATCACTGGCTACTTGATTGGTTGATGAACGTTAAAGAGCGAAACCAGAAAGAAAAGGAGGATGAAGACCGTAGACAGAAGAATGAGGAGCGTAGACAGAAGGAAAGGATAGAGGAGGAGAAACAGCTTAAGAAAGAGATGGCTAAGATAGAGAAAGTTCGAAAGAAGGAGATGATGGAGTTTAAACTCATAGTTGAGTCTATAGAAGAAAAGAGAAGGAAAGAGAAAGAAGAGGAAGAGGAAAGGAGAAATAAGGAAAAAGAAGAGGAAGAAGAAAAGAGAAGGAAAGAGAAAGAGGAGGAAGAAGAAAAGCGAAGGAAAGAGAAAGAGGATGAAGAAGAAAAAGAAGGAAAGAGAAAGAGGAGGAAGAGGAAAGGAGAAAGAAGGAAAAAGAAGAGGAAGAAGAAAGGAGAAGGAAAGAGAAAGAGGAAGAAGAGAGAAAGAGAAAAGAAGACTTAGATATTTTCCGTGCATTGATTGAAAACCAGGAAGAGAGGAGGATACAGGAAGATATAAAACTAAGGTCAGAGTTACAGGCTCTATTCTCTCAGCACAATCTTGAACAGGTAGAGAGCATCAGAGGAGAGATAGAAAAACTTAGTATTAAAGTCACTGAAAAGGTGGACAAAATGGTAAAGGAAATTGTGGAAGATCAGCTAGAGTTCTTATCAGTTCAGCAAGGACGGATAGAGAAGGAACAGGATCAATTGAAGAAGAATATGGAAACCTGACTTGAAATTGTCCAGTCTGCAAGAGAATCTGAATGTGACCCTCCAGAGAGAGTTCAAGAATTAAAGAGTTCTGTAGAGTCTATTAATGTAGCACTAAAAACCTTTGGTGAACGAACAGAACTCATAGAAAATATACTGCAAGAACAGAAAGTTGACATAAAGGAAGCTGGAGAAAAGGTTAATTTTCTCCATGAGAAGGCTAAATTAATTATAAGTAGGGTCAGTGAACTGCAGGAAAAGATCCATAACTTACAGATTCGACCAGCAACCTTTTCCGATATACTACCTGATCCAATCCGAGGAATGAACCCAGAAGCTGCTGCCTATGAACCTCCTGTTGTACTTCCAAACCCATTCTTCCCCGGTAATACCACAACTTCTGATAGATGCAAGAGGCCTAGAAAAAAGAATAGTATTAACGGTTTTTCTCCTCGACGCAGAGCAGAGTTTAAGATGCCCAGAAAAGCTGATATCGCGAACATTCCGAAGTTTAAAGACGATATCGAAGCTCAATCTGCCGAAAGATATCTGCGTGAATTAAATGTCAATTTCGACTTAATGCAAGTGACTGAGCACTATAGATTGGAATTATTACCTAGGGTTTTCACCGGCAAGGCTGAGCATTGGTTAGCTGGTAATATGAACAACTTTGTGAATTATGCTGATTTCTGCGCACGCTTTAAGGATAAATTTGCATCAGAAAAGGCGAAACAAAGACAACTAGCGGCTGTGAGGAACCGAAGGTATTCTCGCCTGGTCCACGCCAACTTACAGAGTTTTGCCTGGAGTGTCTACGCAGCGTACAGAAACCTAGCTGACAATTTTAACGAGAGTGAAGTTCTTAATTTGATCATTGGACAGTTGCCGTATCGCATTCGGAATCTTTGTCTGGCGCACGCTCCACAAAGTGTGGATGAATTGACACATTTCTTAAAGGACTTCGATATTTATGATGACCCTGATGCCTGGAAGAGTAAAGAAGACACTAAGAATAAAGAGGCTGCAGGCAATAAAAGTTTTAAGATCCGGAATATCCAGACGGATTCAGAGAGTCGAGGAGGAAATTCACGACCTCGAAGATTCAACAGAGTATTAGGGAGGAGGGGTTTCAACCAAGATCAAAACCAAAGACGGAGCAATTTCTACAGGCCTCGTCCAGAACAAGAGCGGAATTCTCCAGACAGATGGCGTTACCAAGAACGACGTAATCCTACTTCGCCCAGACGGTACTCTCCACCACGTAGAGGTGAGAATTGCGGTTCCTTCTCACCAAGACATGACGTTGCCTCAGAGCAGGAAGAAGCAGTGGAGACTACTACAGAGTTTCTGCACAACCAGCGATCCCAATCATGTCAAATAAACTAGGACCTTGTCTAGGTGTTTCGCTTCCGTTTAGGCAAGGAGCCTCTGAGGAGCGTCCCATATAATAATGTGTAAATTATTTTTGCTGACCGAAAATGTATCTTCAGGCAGTCAAGTGAAAATAAAAATCCGAATGTAAAACTGGTATAATTTCCGGAAGACTCAAGAAGAGAGTGTTAGTTGGTAGACAAGTAAAACTGGAAATCGGTGGTCTGAATTTTAGCACCAAAGTATTCATTTAAGAAGGTTTAGGTCCTGACTTCCTCTAGCGAATGCTTTTTCTAAAAACTGCACCAGGCAGAAATAAGTATTAAGAAAAATGCAGTTGATGTGTTGTTCGTTATCACTCCTGATCAAATGAAGGAGGATTTTCCAGATCTATATTTAGTGTGGTGCATCCGAAAGATCCAGGATGAGGATAGAATCGGGATGTATGAATCCGTAGACCTCTCAGAGAAGGTCCATATAATAAATATTTGGATTGATTCCTATAAGCAGGAGTTATTGTATTGTTGGTGTGGAATTTAAAGGCATTATTCTAGAAGCAAGAAGAGTGTTGAGTTTGAAGTGCTATAGGAGAGTACTTATTCAGTTCACCGTTTATCAAACTCTGTACCGTTTTCTACAGTCTTTCAGGAGAAGATACTATATATATGGAAGTCTACTGTTCTATTAAACCATCATGGAATCAATCATTGCCTGAATTTACTGCTTATTGGCTGATTAACTATCCTGGATTGTATTATGTTTTGGATACCACAAACTACGTTCCTTCTGAGTTGTTGTCGATTGAAGAGAAGCATTGGTTGGTGAAATTGAATTATGTCAATATAATTTCTGTATTTAAAGTTTCATTGTATACTCAAATTTTTTTCAGAACTTGTAAATTACAATTTTTTCAAAAATTTTCCCCGGACGAGGGGCAATTGTAACGAACCTTAGAGTTTAAGATTTTATATTTGTAAGAAGTTAAGATTTTTAAAATGTTTGTTACTTCAAATAATGTGCAAGTTGCCACATGCAATTATAGTTAGACTGATACAGTTGTAGTTGGAACTTTTATATATGTTTATAAATACGTCTAAATCTGTTCATGTTCAAGTCACTTTCTCATCTCAGCCGAGGAAGTGAACCCACCTGAATGTTCCTCACCTGACGACAGGCTGAGTTTGAAAAACAGGTGAATGTGAAGAATAATAAGAACTTGGAAACGGAGAGAATTGAAGTATAGATTTTGGGTTTTCGAGTTTTCTTCTTGCCGATAAGTTGAAAGTAAACAATTAATTATGTAATTTGACTTTCGTTATATGTGAGTGAATTCCAAGGTTAGTATTGACTGTTCTAGTGTTTTATTGGTAAGTGATTAGGAAATATAGGCGATTATAAAACTGTGTTTAACATTGAAAAGAATGTTGTGTTTCTTTTCTACCCAGCAAGCCCTGATGAGTGACAAAAGCTTCTCATGTTCCCGACAAAAGTAGCAGCGGACTAACTTTGTGACCACTGGTGTACAACTGGGGGGGGGGGGGGTTAAATAAACAAATGCAATCCTTGAAATTTTGGGCAAGATATTTCAACATCAAAATATTTTTGGGGAGCAGAAACAAATATTAATGAAGTTTTTTGGTGTTAAATGGTACTCTGAAATAGTACAATCTTTGCACGTGCCTGTAAAATTAGATGAATACGATTTTGACCCCATTTCACCACTACACTTTAAATCATCTTTAGCATATCTACGAGTATAATGAGGAACACTGACGATTTTTAGAGTGTAACGTTTCTTAGAGAACTTATTAGCTGAGTGCTTTGACAGAAGGACCCATGAATCTAGCTGCATGACCTAATAACAAGCACCAGAAGAAAAGTGATTGAAGGAGCATAAGGTTGACTTACCCATCAAACCAATTGTCAATCTTACTTGCATGTAGTACACCGTGGACTGCATATTGCTGACTGTCAAGGCTCTGGCGTCTAGACTTATGACCAGTATATCCCTCGTAGGGCTGTGTGTGTTCTTCTTATGTGTGCTGAGTGCCCCTTTACAGCCTCAGCTTTTAACCCAGATTAGAAAATGTTAATATTTTAGCTATACGACATTAGACTTATATTATTTTAGTTCTCGTATGGGGATGGACTCCATATAACGTGATGGGTGTAACATAGCCTAAGTGCTCATGTACCCAAAATCTTATTTTCAAATTCGAGTTCAAATTATATGCATATATATGTGTGTGTGTGTGTGTGTACTTATACAGCGTTCGTCAACTTTTCCTTGTATGCTGAATTGATATAGCTTTGTACACATTAACACTAGTGTATCTTTCACCGATCATTATATTTGTGATATGCATTATTACTTTGGAACCACCACCATTTATGTAGACATAAATTTATATAGTTTGGGTTTTCGGGATAATGACACTATTTGTGTCGTGAAGACAAGACTTTCATTCAAGTTTCATTTCCTTCAAGTTTCCTCTTCGTCTTCCATTGATGGTCTCTTCTCTTTGGATCTGATTGATTCTACAGTTTGTAATGTTGCTGTTTGTAAACTTGTTGTTCCAGACCGAGAAAAAGGTTGATATGGCATTTTGACTTCCGTTTGTGTTATAACATATTATATGTGTTTGAATGAATGAATGGGTTCTTACTGTTTGAAAGGGTTTCAAACTTCTAAGAGGCTGGGTTGTGGGGTAGGAATAGTGCTAGCAGGTATCGTAAGGTTGAGATATAGTTGTGGAATTACTAGGAATGATGGTAGGGGAGATGAGATATTCGGCCTTCTTAGTACTTTATTTTACCTCGTCGATTTAATTGTTTTATCTTTCTTTTTGATAATGCATGCACTACAACAACATACCGCAGTCGCGATTGTTTTGGCGCATTATATCATAAACAATACTAAGCTATAAGTACTAGAAAAGTTATAGCTGACGAAGAGATCATATGTACTGGCAAATCCAATGAAAGTGAATTTGCGCGATGCATAAAACGAAGTGCTAGAATGTTGCTATCTAGGCCTGAACCTGAATGCTACATATACTCGTTACCAAGAAGCCTGTCCACACGTTTAGATTATCTTTCACAAACTGAACGCCAGTCTCAGTTCATCTCTAATGTTAGTTTCGTTCATATAATATAGTGCTGATTTTTCCCTCACTTGTATTGATACTTAGTTGTGTAAATATCATAACTATATCATCTACTTCTTGTTTCAGGCAAATGGTATGCAAAATACAAAACATACAAAGACTCAACGTGCATGAAGAAAGGTAATAAAACGAATGTTTTTTTTTTCA
The DNA here is from genome assembly GCF_977018435.1 of Lepisma saccharinum. Lineage (NCBI taxonomy): Eukaryota > Metazoa > Arthropoda > Insecta > Zygentoma > Lepismatidae > Lepisma > Lepisma saccharinum. The sequence continues at coordinate 46,572,696 of NC_139229.1, forward strand.
TTTGATTAATTATATATATATGTACACACACACACTTATACCCACAGATATGTATGTGTGTGTTTGTGTTTGTGTGTGTGTAGAATTTTGGATTTCCCGACAATCTGGGCCTATAACCAACTTAAGACCATCCGATGTAATCAAAGTTATCGAATTTTCACTAACGAGGGAAAAAGGGACAACCGAAAGAAACACAAATGACAGTCATAGATGAAAACTGACATTATTTTTTACACTGACAATGGGGAAGGCTAAAATATATATTTTACCTTGTTATTGCATAGGTTGGTTGGTTGAATTGGTGTTTTAAGTCCACTTTATGCACAGTAAGGCTAATCGAGACTGGATCCACAGTTTAAAGTGGGATCCGAACCACTATGCGCCTCCACCGGGCATCGAACCCAGGACCCCTTAATTACAAGGCAACGACGCTACCACTGCGCCATCGGGGAGGCCCTGTTACTGCAAAGGAAAGTGCATGCGTTTTTAAGGCAGATTTTTCTATGCGTGTGTGAAATGGTGAAAACATAAGTAAATCTTATAATTCTACGAATATCGCATTTTTTTGAGTCGCGACAAGTTTATTTTGCAATTCAATTAATACCTAGTGAATAGGTTGAACGTAAATAAATACTTAAAATACTTATTTCTGGACAGTGGATTACTCCACGCTTTCCATTTTCACCTACTGATGCTGATGCTGGCTGCTACTGCTCGTGCCTTGCACGAAGAACGCCGAAAGCCATGTTGTCTACGTTAATTACGTCATCGACGTAGATTACATAGTTTACATAGTGTACATTGTCTACACGTAGAATGTAGACAATCATTGTTTACGCGTTGAGGCACACCACTGCTGGGAACCTAACATTCCCTACCTGCAAGAGGGTCTTCATTTGTCCATGGTCACCTCGACTGATTGTCATAACAACTTAACAATTTACCCGGATTAACAACATTTGTAGCCCATCAAGTTTCGTTCATCTAACCAAATGGGTTCTAGAAATAGACATTTATCTTTCTCTCTTTCCTGAAAACAGAATTTAATTTAGATTTGTGGGAACCGAAACTCGGAAATAACATCTTACAATCTTGGAGAAACTATTGTATACTTCGTGAATTAACTGTAAGATGTAAAAACAATCTTTGTGTATAGGAAAATTATCATTGAAACCTTACTTACTTGCCTTATCTCATGTCGCTACACCCCTTGAAAACCTTGGCATCCATTATGACATTAGTCCATTCTTCTCTGTTTGCAGTATTCTGTCTCCATCGCCTCACTCCCAGCTGCCTTAGATCTGCCTCTGCATGGGTCGCCTCTTCATTCTTCTACCTCCTGGCTTTCCTCAGAAACCTTTCCTCGCTGCTCTGCTCTCCTCCATCCTTTCCATGTGACCGAGCCACTTTAGCCGTCTCATTTCAGTATCAGTTACTAAGTAAGGTTTACCATACAACCTCATTAGTTCTGCACTTGTTCGTGTTTGCCTTTCTTCATTCTGCATTAAAGCTTCAAGAATCTTTCTCAGAACTTGTATTGAAACCTCTACCTATAAATACGTTAGTGAGTATTTTTAAAAATACTCTTTATATATATTTTCCCTTGAGAAAAAAAGCCACATTTCTGATCGAATAAACTTTTCATTGTCGCTAATTAGAAATGAGGCTTTCGCTGTAGTCGTATCCCACAGGGGTTTCTCCGTCGTACGGATCTCAATTTTTATTGCTTGTTCTTCCATTTCAAAATATCTCCTCGGTTAAGTGACTTATATGTATATCTGCATTTCGTCTTATTCTTCTTCTGCACGGACCACCTTGTGTGGGATCACAACATCTCTAGGAATGACATTGCTGTGTGCTGACCACCTTGTGCGTAGTCAAGACATTCCAAGGATAAACATTGCTCGTGGTATCTAAATTTCTTAAAACACATGACATCAGAAGCCACCTGGTTCGTAAACCTTTAGCTCAAATTGAAACTATTATTTCTGATCGACTAAAATGTATTTAAACTTTAGCAGTTTGTTAAGGCCAATAAAAGAATGAACTTTAATTGCATAGACTCTGAATATATACAGGGTGTTTCAAAAATACTTTTACAAACTTGGAGGGCTGGTTCCTCAAAACAAAACAAGAAAAGAAGCAGTGGCGGCTGCTTAATACGTGCTACCGTGCTATAGCACGTTGCTAAATTTGTTAAAATGAAAAGAAGAAAAAAGCAAATCTCACAGATGCAAGAAGTTTAATGAAGCTCCAAAGTGAAATGAAACTTCTCATGTTAAGAGCCTCAACATTTACCAGCGGCGCCACGTATTTCCCTCACGCTGGCTATAAGGAAGAGCGTACTGTGCTAAAATCTCAACAGCACGTTTTCGCCCCTTTTTCATCCCTCCGCGCATGAATACTGTACACCCCCACTCCTCGATTTGTACGGAGGATAGTGTCCCGGCTCGTGAAAAATCGTCTGCTAGCGTGCTACAGGAGGAATCCGCACGGTAAGTGTGCCATCTCAGGATAAGAAGAAAGTCTACGACAACCTATTGCCTCTGTCAGAACAACGTTTCTTAATGTCATTTTCAAACGTTCTGTACGTTATCAGTGTAGAGTTATGTAATGTTTGTAGCATGTCGTATACATTTGCAGCACCTGCAAAAAAGTTGGAACGCGAATTGACACTACCCCTTAGCCTTTAATCTATTTCGGTGGTAAGTTGTAAAGATTGCAACTCTGAAACTATAGTCCGTGCCTTTTTTGCTTCCGAAAGTGGATTCTGCTACGTAATTTATGTTCAGGAAATTCTAATTTTATATTTTATCTAAATTGCCTGTTTTTAAATGCTAGATATTTCCTTGTGTTTATGTAGCACTTCAATAGTCAAGGAACAAACTTACAGAGTACCGTCATTTTTCCCCGGCTTCCAGATCCGAAAAATTTCCGCGCGGTTCATTGTGTTAAAATCGCGTGGCGCGTGAAGTGGTGGTCATTGTTGTGAAGGATTAGCTTTTTGTTGTTGTTAGAAGTGAAAGTGAGTGTTTGTGTGTGTGTGTTAGTGTACCATGAATTCGGTGGATTCTTTGTTGCAGCGAACTTTCTCTTCAAGAACACTTGAAGAAAAGTTGGAAATAAAAGCGTTAGGACGGCCGTTGCCAGATTTGGATCTATCGAAAAATGCAAAGGGAGGTAAGAACGCTACGCATAAAAGGCGATATCATAGAAAACTGTAATATAGTGAACCATGGCTTTGTGGGTGTCAAATTCGAAATGCATTATTCTGTTTTCCTTTCATACTTTTTGGAAGTAATGATTCGTGGTCTGAAGGAGGGGTAAAAGATCTAGGACATTTATGTGAATATATGAGAAAGCATAGTGAAAGCAAAAAGCACATGAATAATGAGTTAAATTTTGTCTCTCTCAGAACTGTCAACATAGCAACGCAGTCAAGCCACGTTTATCTAGAATCTCATAATGAACAAGTTGAAAAAAATCGCCACGTCTAGCCAAAAATCATAGACTGCATCAAGTTCTGTGGAGCTTTTGAGTTGTCCCTGCGTGGCCGGCCTCGATGAAACAGATTCCTCCGCAAAACCTGGGATATTTTTTAGGGCTCCTTGATTTTGTCAGTAGTTTAGACAATGCTGTTAAAGAACATCTTGACAACAGCACTGTATTTAAAGGCACTCGATCTCGCCATCGAAGTTCCGGGTTGAAGTCTCGGCCCGGGTATGGGCATTCTTTGTAATACTTTGTAATAATGAAATTAATGAAGGGGCATTCACAAACAATACCCATACCCGGGCCGAGACTCCAACCCGGAACTTCGATAGCGAGATCGTAAGTCGACCACTTAACGTTCGTGGCCACAGAGCCGGCACATATGTGTGTGGGGGGGGGGATTATAAGTACATGAAAAACAGCATCAGTTGTAGCACGCATCTTTGAAAAGTCACGAGCCGCCGCTGAAAAGAAGTGCATATAAACACATGTTCGAAAATCCTTAGTTTCTCAGTTATTAATGAAAGAACATAATGACACATCTTGTTAGACATTTTCAGCTTTTTAGCAAATGTTGAAACTGTCATTACTCACAAACTCGTAATAAATGTTCAAAATGGCCTCCTCTTACTTCCACACACGCATGCACGCGTTGGATTCTTGACCGGCACACCCTTTCACACACTGCCACACGGTGTCGAACGGTTTTGTAGGCTTCCATGACACGTTGATGAAGAGTCTCTGCATTAGAAATGTCAACTGCAGAAACCAATTTTTTTAGGTGGCCCCATAGATAGAAATCCAAAGGAATGAGGTCGGAGGAACATGCAGACTATGGAACTGTGGACCCTCACTTACCTATTCATCTGTCATGGTAGATATCAGCCAGTGCATCTCGAACAATGCGACTGGTGCTGGAGCAAAAATCGCATGCTTCTTATTTGCAAGGCCAAATGGTGGATTGTACCTGTATATGCATTGAACGTAAACTTTCATGAATAACGGAGAAACTAAGCATTTTCGGACATATGTATATATGAACTTTTTTTCTTGTTTTGGTTTGAGGAACCAGCCCTCAAAGTTTGTAAATGTATTTTTGAAACACATTATCACATATATATATTTTTTTAAAAAAATAGATAATTCATGAGTTCTGCGTATTTCTTGTCCGTTTAGATAAATTTATGTAGATAACAGAACCCTTTGAAAACATGTGAATTGAGTTGCTTATTAAGTTATCATGTTTTAGAATAAGTAAATAAATTGATTTGTTCACTGAGTTATCAAGAAAAGTCATCAACACTGCACTATACGTACATCCACCATTCCTTTCAAATTATCTCAGGCATATGGCGTCGTCTCCCGAATCGCATGCACACCGGAAAATGTTACATCTTCCAGCATGTCTCGATTACAATACACCATCCTGATATACCATATTTATTTAGCAAGTGTTATTTATGCAAAAACATTGTTTACCCTTAACGACTGCGTCGACAACAGATCCACTCATTCGGTGCAATGCATGGTACCAGCTCCTTCAGAAGTGAAGTCATCTTGCAAGAGAGCCACGGGACTTGTAGAATGCCTGGTTATCTCCAAGTAGATCTCCTTTGATTTCTGGATGGTTCCACTGATAGAACTGAAATATGTGTAACGTATTCCTGGGTTCCTAGAAATTCTGCCTCATGTTCCTATCCTCCTCCACATACATAGACGGCATTCAGATTCGGCACCTTTGCCGTCGCATTTCTCGAAAATTTCTCATATCTAAGAGTTAGTTTAAGCTCGTACACGCCGAGTAACTTATATATATGCCTTATCTACTACATGCTGTAGTTACTAATATCAAATAAATAATTCAGTTTCTATACCTGCGTATTCTTCAAGGCCATTACCGAATATCGCACATTTTCAGACAATCGATATATATATATACCTTGTCCCGGCTAACTCTGATCTTCACCAATGAACACTTTGGGGGTAAACGGATTGCGTCGAAGGAGAAAGCGACTGCAGTTACCAGCCTTCGCAGCAGCGTAGGCTTGCGGCCTCGGTCCGGAGATAGCAGGGACACAGTGTACATAAGTTGCCATAATATTGTACTTGGACATCTTATAACAAAACCATATTCCATTATTGAAACAGTGGTCCCAATGTGCTAAATATTATTATCTGATGTACGAAAAACACTTTTACATGTGAATGTTAGTAATTTTGTGCATTACATTATAGTAGTGTTAAACATTCTTGTTTTCTCATCTTACAGCTAAACGTTACAGGGTAGAGATGCTCCACGGGTGCCTAAAAACTTGCACAGAACAACAGTTTTTCCTTGAATACAGCGGAAGGTAATACTAATTTTTTCTTGAGTTGGTCTTGTAGAAATAGAGCAACGTTTATTGTACGAGTAATTTCATAATATACACTTCCTTCTAGTGCAGCTGGCAAATGAGTATTGGCCGTCATCATGGATAATTTGAATCAAAACCTACTGATTTTCAAAAAACATTATTATCCCTAGCTACCCGTGCCGTACGAGAAACTTACTTATCTGAAGGGCCCTCACAGGCACACATTTTTTTAAAAAAACTAAAATTCAAGATACCATTTTGTTACTGAATCAGTGTTTTCTTCGTTGATCGCATATGTGCAGTTATTTTTTTAATTATAATAATTATGAATATTGCCATCATTAATAAGAAAGAATAACCAATTATTGCACGAGTGCCACACATATTTCACCATTAGGCATAATAATCTTTCATTAAATCTTATTTGTTTATAGAGGTGCAGTTGTTTATTAATTATAATAGTTACAGAAATTACTATCATTACCAACGAATTGTACACTGTAACTGGCATGAATGTCTCCAATGACAGACATTCAAAGTTGTCCATCTAGTGCATTTTGTTTCCTATTAGCATTACATTTATGTTTACAACATGAAAAAAAGTAAAACATAATTATTGGGAACACCCTAGGAAACAATGTATTTTTTAAATTATTATTTTATTAAAAATTCACAGTTCAAAAATCGAAATAATAGAGGAGGTGGGCTGTCGGCCACCCTCGGGTAAGCTAGGTTCAAAATGAGCTTTAATGTCGCCTGAGACGGTTCATAGGAATTACGGGTTATGCTGTTTCTGTTGGCTCCACCATATCTTTGGATTCAATATGGCGGAAATACTTTTTTGTGAACTATAATTTCCAAAAAAAGATTGGCAACACTGTCTTCGTGTGAGCAACATACATGGCTGCAAGACGTCGTTGTGTTTGTGCATTAATATCCCTTTTCATCTCTGTCACAGGGAATGTTTATGTAATCAGTTATTATTTGTGTCTCTTATTAAACACGTGTTTCACATAATGTGAGCGTCTTTTCAATTCACACCTGCCCAACCACCGAAAGTTTTAGGATTACAAACTGGAACGGAGCTAACGCTCCCCGATAGTTTCAATTCAACGTCTTTCCTCAAAACATAAAGGCTTTTGACACACACTAACCATCACATGGCAATAAATATTTTCTTAATGTTACTTGGTGTCAATTAATATTTCCAAACTCTTTTTTCTAAGAAACCCTTTCCGCACTACATATTACTTGTAGATCATAGCGCTTATACTCTTCAGTTTGGGAACGAAAGCTCTGCTCAAGTGTCTCGCGAGGATCCACCAATGAACAAGTGCGTGAGGATTGAGTGGGGGGGAGAAAACACTACTGCAGTTATCAGCTTTCCCCACTCGCTTTATCCCATTCACTGCCGTTATTCGCGGCCTTGCTCCAAAGATTCCGGTTATAGATTAGGCTATATGTAATATAACAAAACCATAAACAACATGGTTTCAGAGGACGAATAATTGAGTGTTCAATAACGTACATCTGTTATTTTGTTTTTACATTGCTAGGAAATAATTAATATCTACAGGATTAATCTCAATAAATATCTACATATCCAATGCAAATGATACTTACTATTTAATTAGTTCCTTTTTATATAATTTAATTATTCAGAAACAGTAAAATTGCAAATATTTTCGAACACAAATTATAAATACTTGAAATATTTTTACAAGTTGCAAATGTTTATATTGTCAAATTGCAGGTCAAATGAACAATTGACTGCCATTGAGTTTCAAGCTTCAACCCAGAGAAAAATATTAATCTCAATCTTGGGATTATATGATATCATTGGTAAGTAAATAAAATCTGGTAATATCTTAATTTCAAATTAAATATTTTGAAACGTTCTTGTTATAATTGACGCTTTATATTATTTTACTATTAATATTAACTTAATAATACTCAGCGGTGAACGATGAGACTCGGTGAAGTACACAGACTCCTCTCAGGTACAGGGATAGTGTTAGGCAAAGACAATATTCACAGCACAGAGAAATAAAAACACATTACTGCAGTATGTATAAACTGAAAGGTTTTGTTCTTTATTTATTGCAATTATAATGCAAATGTACTCGAGACGTAGAATGGTTGCAGTATTTACCATACCAAGATGTATGCACAACACCGAGGAGTTCTTTTTAAGTTTAAAAGCTTCGTCGATCCGTGGTGAAAAAGTGTGTTATTTCTTACGCGATATCCTCGCTTTTATACTATTTTCGAGAACACAGATTAAAGTACAGATGAATCACTCACTATCTACAAAAGGATACTATCAACAAAACCGACATCTATACATCTTTAGAAATACAAATTCCTATAGTGCACTCTCGCAAACATGAAGCTACATTAAACTACTCATAACAAATCATAAAATAAAATACAATAAACATTAAACAAAAGATATACATTACAAACCGGGTGCAATATTACATATAATAACACAACATTTACGTGTCATTTCATAAAAGTATAATATACTGCTGGACAAAAAAAACCGGACACTTGCATTTTTTGTGATAACGCATAAATTCTGAATCGAAGGCTAAGTAAATGTTGCAGAAATTATTGGAAATAAGAAAACCTGAATATATTCAACAGAAAGCAAATTAAAATTTATTGTTAATAAGTTAAATTAGAACATAAACGAAAGTTACAGAAAACTACCAAAAAAAATCTTAGCAATATTTTTTTTTAATATTGTTAACTGGTACTGGTGGGGTCTAATAGCGGGTGTTACCTCCCCTGCCATCAATTACAGCTTGTAACCGCCGTGGCATACTTCGAATAAGGTTGGCAATCACTTCTTGGTCCAATTGCTCCCATTCTTCTTGAATAGCACGTCTTAGCTCTTCAATTGTTTCTGGAACTATTGCGCGGTTTCTGATATGTCATTTCAGTTCATCCCAGATGTGCTCTATCGGATTTAGGTTCGGACTTTGTGGTGGCTATTCTAATCGCGTAATCGCAACTTCGTCCAAGTACTCCGTGTCAATATTCACAATGTGAGGACGCGCATTGTCATGCATAAAAACAAAGTCCAGGCCTATGGATGGTGCATATGGTACTACATGATCTGCCACACATTCTGTAATATACCTACAAGCTGCCAGTGCCCCATTCTCTACAAACCAACTCTGTACGTCCTTGTAAAGAGATACCTCCCCAGACCACATGACACCACCGCCTCCAAAGGGTGTTATTTCAACGAAACAACATTGCGCATAATGCTCATTAGGTCTTCTATACACATGTTCACTCTCGTCTGATGAACGTAGGTTGAATTTTGACTCATCGGAGAATAAAACCTTTTCCCACTGCTCCACATTCCAATGTAAGTGTTTTGTAGCAAATTCCAGTCTTTGCTTCCGGTGACGTGCTAACAACCTGGGACCTGCAGCTGGCCTCCGAGATGATAAACATCTTTCATTCAGTCTTCTATGAACTGTTCGTGAAGAAACCACAGCTCTATGAACATTTCTCAAATGCTGTGCCACAATATTTGAAGTCGTACGACGGTCTCTTAAGACTATGATACGCATTAAACGATCTTCCCGTGCTGTTGTGCATCGTTTCCGACAAGAAACCGGTCTTCTACCATAGGAACCAGTTGCATCATACCGTCTGAGACCTTCATGGATAGTACTTCGTGCTATATTTAGCACCCTAGCAATATAGTGTACACTACGACCATCATCGCGAAGAGCTACTGCTTTTACTACCTCTTCACGTCTCATTTTCAAGCTAGTAAACTTACAATACATTTGCAAGAAAAATACCAGCAATGACAATGTCAATAATATCTGTTACTATGGTTACTATGAACCAAAATACATGGCTCTCTAGACATTAAACAAAATAATACCAACAGGAATTGAAAATCAATAAATTAAAACAAAATTCCATGAAATTGATTTTAAGCCTACTAGGTGTTCCAAATAAGTAAATACAAGTAAATAAATAAATAAATAGATAAATAATAAACGGAAAAACTATGGAAAATGTTCAATAATGAATGTTCAATTGTTCAATACTTAACTGAGAGCGTAATTCATAAGTAATTGCAATTCAGATGTCAAATATTAAGGTGTCCGGTTTTTTTTGTCCAGCAGTATATATTAGTGTCATATTTTAAAGTTTTGACGTCACATAAAAATATGGATCATATCATCGGAAACTAAGTTTCAGGAAGGAAGTTATCTACCTGGAGGAAACTTAGTTTTAAAGTACAAACTCTTTCTTTTTATCCTCCGAGAAACGCACCAGTTTTAGGTAATCCAAGTTAAACTTACCATATAATTCTTTAGTCCTTCGAATTAGCAATGTCACAACATTATTTTCCACTTTGTCCACTAGATAAGGTCCTATCCAAAACATAAATAACTTTTGAATGGTCCTATCTAGTGAGGTGCTTAAGGAATGGTTTTTAACCATCACGAAGTATCCAACTGTCACTGTCTTGGTGTTTCCCTTCTGTTTTGAATCCTTCGACAGCTTCTTCTTCTTTACTTGGGCTAAGAATAATTTGGACTTCCAATCCGGTTGGGCTTCTTCCCGTTCGGGCCAATTGAAATGAGTTAGGATCTCTCTGGGTATAGGATGATTGAATAATAGTTCAGCAGGCGAATATCCAGTGATCTCGGAAATAGAATAATTAATCAGCAAAACGACTGGAGGCATATGTTACCATCAGGCTCACCAAAAATTAAGGAGCTCATACACGATGAGTATCAACGCACAGTAACATCTCATTATTTCACTTTTACAGTTCTTCATTCAGGAGCTTTCTTTAGGCTATAGGTATGGGATATGGAGATCGATACACAGGTTCTGTGGTGGTGAGTTCAATCCCACTCTGGAAGTTTTTAATAGTACCTGGTGTAACGGTATCGGGGCCTGTGCGCAGAGCACTACCGTTAGGGGTTATGTAACTCAGGCGTCTTGGCGTAGAGCTGAAAGAGAATGCATTATTATTTATGTAGAGTCTTAATACTAAGTAGGAAAACCTGTAAGGTGTAGACACAATTAGGCGCATGAGTAATGATTAACAATAACAAGGTTTATTATAGAAAACAGATGTGGCTGATATATGAAGAATATCCCAATCTATGTGTTATGGGAAGGGAGCTGAAATGAAAGAAGGGTAGATTAGCGATACTTAGTAAACTTGAAGTGAAGATCCTTGTCCATCTTCTATGTGCCTGAAGACAACCTGGACTTGGCTGGGTGGATAGCCATCTTGGGTCGGAGACTGGACAGCGCCTCCGGCCGTAATTCAGATCTGCTGGTCGACTACCACCCCTCTAGTCTTGTGACTAGGGTTTATGTACTTCGGGTGTGGCCGAAACAACCTTAGGCAGGGTTATTTCTGTTGCCTTGTGTCGTTGTCAGGAAGTGTAGAAGGTCAGGGAGACATGGACAGAGGTCTGACTGTCCTTGCCTCGTGTCATCGGTCGTTCGCATGTGGTGTCCTCACATGCGGGGCTCTCCGCACGTGGAGTAGCTGATCGTATCTGGTTCCTAGAAACCTTCTCAGTAACCGCAGCTTTCCTGTTGTTGTTGACCTTACTTCACCAAAGGGTAGCAAGTGCATGTGGACTGAAGACAGGCGAGATAAGATCAATTCCTGTTGAAAACTGCACCCAAATCCAAGTTTACAGAAAGTCATGAACGTGCGGAAACTTGCACGTTACACTGGTCTCTCGGCAAATACATCTCTATGCTTCAATAAGACTTCTTTCAATTGGCTTCTACCCATTTCGCATAAAATCTCATTCGCATTGACCTTCTGAAGAATGTCGTCAGGACTAGCCGTCTACTGATCGACATGGGAATCTTCACGGACTTTTCTTACACACGTCCCTGTCGAAGATCCATTATTCACGAGGTCCTGCTCTACCGGAACTCCGTCTACGGTGAGGGATAACTTCTCGCGCTGTAGGTCAATTCCTGCTTCATATTTCCTGAGGAATGGGTAGCCCAAAATAAAGTCAGCTTTGAGAACTTTCAAGACAAACATGTCCTCCAATAAATTTCTTCCAGCAATCTCTAGATATACTTGTCTACATCCCACAACTCTAGTTTTGTTTCTCCCAGTGAAATCAGTCAACCTAACATCTGGACATGTTTGTAACTGCAATGACGGCAGCTTCTCTTTAATCTTCTTCCAAATGGCGTAGCTCATGAGATTACATTCGCTGCCAGTGTCCAGAACACAAATAAAATCGACGCCTGTTACAGTTGCTTTAATTACCGGAGCCCTGGGTAAATTTTCCTTTCTAACTGCCTGTTGTAGTGCTCTATCTAAACTTTGTTCTCCTTCATTGAGAGTCAGCACAACAAAAAGATGATTATCTTCACTATTTATAACGCTGTCATCGGTTCCCAGAGAAGTCCAAGATTTTAGCCCAACCGTCATCGAGAACGAAGGATTCACGTTGGGCGACTGGCTAAATCCGACTGCATACCACTCGGATTAGCACTAGTCGATGATGCCCAACAAAAGTCTCTTGTTATGTCGACGCTTTGACGTTCTTCGTTCGTCAAACGTGAAGCAGAAGGTTCAAACGGATTCGCCGTCGCTCTGAAGTTACTGGGTTCAGAGGCGTTACGTGAAGAGTAAACTGAAAGGTTCTTTATTTATTGCAATTATAATGCAAATGTACTTTAGACGAAGGCGAGGATTTCGCTTTGTCGATGAATTGACTCAACTAAAACGCATAAACTCAATGCGTGGCTATCGGCAAGCCTATGATCACATAGACCTAGCTTGCGCCCCGAACTACCACACCAAGAGATATGCAATGATAACTGAGCCAATATTTCCTCTTTAGCCATTTATTTCCAAATTAATCCTTAGGCTAGCTCTATTATTTAACTTAGAATGGTTGCAGTATTGTGCATATCATCAATGCATGGCTATCGGCGTACCTATGATCACATAGGCCTAGCTTGCGCCCCGAACTACCATACCAAGATGTATGCACAACACCGAGGAGTTCTTTTTAATTTTAAAAGCTTCGTCGATCCGTGGCGAAAAAGTGTGATATTTCTTACGCGATATCCTCGCTTTTATACTATTTTCGAGAACTCAGATTATAGTACAGATGAATCACTCACTATCTACAAAAGGATACTATCAACAAAACTGACATCTATACATCTTTAGAAATACAAATTCCTATAGTGCACTCTCGCAAACATGAAGATACATTAAACTACTCACAACAGATCATAAAATACAATAAACATTAAACAAAAGATATACATTACAAACAGGGTTGAATATTACATATAATAACACAACATTTACGTGTCATTTCATAAAAGTATAATATATCAGGTGGTTATAATTAAAGTGACGGTGTTCAGAGTGGTACAGCACGGGCTGTAATGAGAGTAGCAGTCTGAAACTTCGTAGATATGCTAATGAAGCAATGCGCTCGCGAATTATGAAAAAAAAATAGTTCCAATTCTCGCCACCAGGGTAAAAATGGCGCTGTAAGCAGTCAAAACTTGGTATAGTTACAGGAAAAACACTATAAATCGCAGAAAACAATACTCTTTGTAATAAAATATCGCTACAATTTCACTATTCGAATTACATGAACATTACTAAAGGAAAAAGCAACAAGCGTCACCAACAACAACCAGGGAGCTCACACAATGGTTAGGCAATTTCACCGACTTTGACGTCAGAGTTATGGAAAATTCCACGTTTTGACTGCTTACAGCGCCGTTTTTTACCCTGGTGGTGAGAATTGGAACTATTTTTTTTTGTCATAATTCTCGAGCGCATTGCTTCATTAGCATATCTACGAAGTTTCAGACTGCTACTCTCATTACAGCCCGTGCTGTACCACTCTGAACACCGTCACTTTAATTATAACCACCTGGTATCAGTGACATATTTTAAAGTTGTGACGTCACATAAGAATATGGATCATATCATCTTATTGTAGTATTCATAAGAAAACTGTAAACATCTTATGACATAAGTTTGGATTCTGCTGGCTATACGTGTCAGTAGATTGTACCAATAGCTTTGTGGCCATCAACATTATACCACATTTTTCGACGCTTTTATCTAAATGTAATATAATGCATAATTTGTTCTTTATTTTATCAAAAACGGGAATTAGTATCTTATTTTGCACTGAATACTTTTGAGACTATATGGGAGGCATGGGCGTATAGGCTATATAGTTCACGTAAGGAGGGTTGGGTTCAACTGTTGGTATGATTAGGGTTGCAATATTTCATAAGTGAAACTCTGGGACACAGCTAACCTAAAGCCTGTTGGGGAGCTGGGGAGGACAGGTGCTGGACCCGACGACAAAGTTGTATATGTATACATATCCATTATCATATTGTTTACACTTCTTAAAAAGAAACAAAAACCTGCTTATTAGGAGGGACAAAAACCTTGATGAAAGTTCAGTCTGGAAAGAAAAGGTTCATTTTATCTCACTCTTTTAGTTTGATTCCATTGAGGGTATGTCTGTATATAATATTATATATATATATTGTACATATTATTTAAATACATTACATAAACAATTCATCCTCCCCATAAGAAATCAACAGCAAACATGATATAAATTGTCTCTGAAATGTGCGCGTATCTTTACCTCCGAATAATTAATTGATTCATTGATTTTTTTATCTTACTTCGCTTTTTGTGCCAGTTTTGGCTAATTTGCGAAGATGGGAATGAGTGATGATATGATGACATTGATGAATGGACACTCACAAACATCCATATCCAGGCCAGGATTCGAACCCGGAACCCCTGGCGTCGTAGCGCGATGTGCTAACCACTCCGCCACGGGGGCCGGCCTCCGAACAATTGTTTCTGCATGTAAGACAAAACTGTTTAGTAGCATGAAGTTCTTAGTTGTTATTATTTCTCATTCTCTCTTTCTAGTAATTTACAATGCGGTACCGAAAAGAAGTGAAATGCGAGCGAAGCGAGGAAGAAAAATTTCTGATATAAATTTTTGCAAACTGAAAACAATATTGATTTAATAGGGCACAAAAAATCATGGGGCGCCATGGCATTCTCTTTACATTTTTTTTCGTTTAGATTATTTGGCGCCAAGGGTCAACTCATGGTAAAATTTTAAATTGAGTGGACAATTGTCCCTTTGTCCCGCACTGCAGTTTCTCTGGCAGTCTGGAAGTAAAAATGCAAGAAAGACGTAAAAACTAATACCATCTTGAGTGTCCTTTTGTCCTGCTACCCTTAGATTAGGCTAGCCTTGCTTTTTTTTACTTAAATGTTCCCCCTCCCCCCCACATAATTGATTTCCATTCACTGCACCCATTTCCCCGTAGTTTATTTGAACTTTTATCAGCTTGAAAATATAATATCGTTTAATAACGGCAATAAGATTCCTCTACACTAAATTTCTAGGTGAAGGTATAATACAGGGGAATGGACATCTGAAAGGGAGACAAGGATGGCCCCCTTAGAAAACGTATGTCAATCTAAAAGTATATATTTCACACGTATAATTTGATTTCAGTTACAGTAATTTACATTAATTATTATAATGGGGATACGGGAATGCGATAATTTCAAATTCAAGTGGTGTTTTTTGAGGGAGCAACACTATTATCGGGGTGATATGCCCCATGGAAAAATACCTTGCTTGTCCCTTCGTGGAAAAATCTGCGGACGTCCATGATAAGTCGGGCAATGTTTTTAATATCTCGTTTAGAATACTGATAGTGACATTTTCTTAGTACCCCTCTTGAGGTGCCCAACATAATATTGCACTGCATGAGAACAATTTGGTTAGAACAAGTTAAGTTGTTTCAAACTGCCCACAGGTTACACAGTGAAGAAACTGAAGAGCTTGCTGAAATATTTATCTTCTACTTGTAAATTGAAAGGTCCGTAGTTTCTATAATTAGTGAATACAATTCTACAAGCCACGCTACTTAGTATTACTGCTTTCTGTTCATCTTGTGTCAAACAACTTGAGAATGTTACGGTGTTTCCCTGGCTTTCTTGCACTGCGTTTTTTGAAAACCAAATTCCTTTAAGAAAACTCGAAGGAAAAAAATATGACCGATTTGACAGTCCCAATGCAATTTCTTATCGCAGAAATTCCAACACTTTCAGGAAATTGTGAACATTTGGTCTTCAGCCCATCTAGTGTGTGAAATTACGTAATTTTCTTCCCATCCGTATACCGTCCTATAGGAGAATATAATAAATCTGAAGAATTTTTTTATGAACAAGCAGTTAGAACAGGTAGTCTCGTAATTTATTGAACCATATGAAGGGGGTTTGAACCCTTTGAACCCCCCCCCCCTTAAACACACCCATGATCAGAGGTAAATGTAACAAAATCTAACTGGAATGAAAAAGAAACAAAAAAACAATACTGAACTTTATCTCTCTGCATCGACGTGGAATGTACTATACAGCACATATAAAGCCGGTTTTAGCTTTCTTCACAGGTAATGATACATTTTTGTGCATTGTAAAGTTCACAACCTTTACTGGCGGAAAATATATGTTTCATGTTGATAAGATCAAGTTGCTTCTTCGCCACACTGTGAGATGTCTAAGCCACAGAGTAACGAGGCTAAATCTATTGACGATTTAGTTTACTCACTATTTTGAGTGTAATTTCTCACACGCTATCTTCTTCTCTGGGATATAAAATAGTCATCCATTGCCCTTGAAGTCTTTACTTTTGTTATCCTTCAATTCACTTACATTTATTTGCTCCTTGTGCTCTTTGTAAGCTTCCCTTCCTCCATCTAGAACCCGTCAACACAGTCAGCCATATTTCTTTTTGTTACAACGTGACGCCGCCATGTGCCACTCGAAGACTGTTTGTTCTTCCAAACAGACTTTGAGTGGTACGAAAGTCCTGTTAATTTTGTATCAAAGTAAAAACTAATATAACTATTGGAATCGCCATTCTTAACATATTGTTGTCCCGTGTGCAAAACTGATAAGCGCAAACTAAACCTAAGGTTCTAGTTCTAAAGCTTGACCTGTGATTTTTCATTATTTTGATTTGAACTTTATTTTTGTGTTTTCTGTAACGTTAAGTAAACAAAGAAACTTTAGCCTGTTTGCTGTATCAACAACAAATTTGGCAGCTACTGACAACGTTCTCCTTTCTGTAATTAACAAGTTTTCACTATATTTGTTTTTAAAATTCTACCCTAGAAACAAGGAAAAATATTTTGGGCAGTATTCGATTGTGTCAATAACAGATAATTTAATGATTTGCTTCAAAACAATACTAAATATGTATTTATCAAACTGTTTTTTCCTGAAATATTTATTTTTTGTTGTTCTTGTGACCGATTCAAATATTTGTTCCGCTCATGAACATAATTTCAAAACAAAGTGAAACTGAAATAGTGTTAAGATATTGTAGTTCATACAACCCAATATGTGTTGTTTGTAGTATGTGAAAATATTCCTCCAACTTATTATGTCATATTATTGCAGAAGTTCAATAAAAATCAGTACAATATAATTGCTTGCGTGATTTCCAAATGCATTTCACATGAGATTTGTATAATAATTGACATTACATTTATCAACATTTTCAACTCACTGTAACATCACAAACATTTTGGTATTAATTACAATGACACAACTTCCAAGTCGTTGTCAAATAACCACCCCAATTCCTAGTTGCAAAGATTAAAACTTATTTCTTGAGCATCTGATGAAGAAACATTAACGTAGGTTTTTCTAAGATGCATACTATCAATCATGATTATTAAAATGTGGTCGTTTGTCTTTGTTCTAATGCAAGTCAATCATTTTCCAACCTGTCATTGAACCAAAGACAGGTTTCTTTCGTGTAAAATCAATCAAATATGGGAGCGAGATCTATATACGTGTTACTTCAAACATTTTATAATGTAATTTCGTGCACATACTCATGCGTTTCTCTGTCGTTAAAATACAAAACATTCAGTATGCTTTTGACAAATCGTGTAATTATTCAAGGCAATGACAGGCCTCTGGAATGTTAAAACCTTTAGACAAAATGTATTATTAAAATTATCAATACTCTACCCCTTAAATTCTGGAAGGGTCAGGGTTTAGTTAATGACATCATCAACAAATTGCCTTTTGAGATGCACTTACCTTGGTACCAATACTGTGGTCCAGGGACCAAACTAGAACAGCGACTGGAGAGAGAAGTCAGAGGAGTCAATCATTTGGATACAGCTTGCAAAGACCATGACATTGCCCACAATACTCACACTGATGTTGGTGACCGTCATGAAGCTGATCAAAAATTGGAGCAAGCAGCATTTGAAAGACTGATCAGCAGAGATGCCTCATTAGGTGAAAAAATAGCAGCACTGGGTACAAGCACTGTCATGAATACAAAACAAAAATTGGGGTGGGGACTATAATATCTTCTAAATGTATATGTAAATACCCATCATCATGAAACCGAAAGGTATTGTATACCAAGTACCTTATTCGGATCTGAAATCTCTGGGATCTCTAGACAGTATCCTCAACAAAAAAACAACAGGAGAAGAACAAATCTTGTTTGAATACGGGTCATGGAATGAAATTAACTCTCAGTACACCTCAGTTAAAAAGATTGCAGAGTTCCAGAAAAAAGGAACACACTAGTGGTTTAATATTCAGTATTCCAGCCATCCTAGCAGCTCTGGGTGCTGCGGGGAGTGTAGCAGGAGGTGTTGCTGCCATAGCAAAAGCAGTTATTGATGCAAAAAAGAACAAAGCTGAAGTAGAAGAGTAAAAACGTCACAATCTGACAATGGAGAGAAAGGGCAAGGGCATTAATGCTCTGAGAAAATATACAAAAAAGAACCACTCTCCAACTTCGATATTGAAAATTTGATTATGTTACTGAGAATTAAACACTTCAGCGATGTTTTCATGTCAGATTTCCTACCCATCAAGGGACCATATAAAAAAGAGTGTGGTATAGTCAATTTGGATAGTTTTAAAAATCGAGGCACTCATTGGATCTGTTATTACAAACAAGCCAACACTGCTTTAGTCTTTGATTCTTTTGGTGGAATACCGCCAAGAGGTTTAGTCAGTTATCTCAATACTTCTAATCTCTATTATAATGACGAACGCATCCAGGGTTTCTAGGATGTAAATTGGGGCCACCTATGTGTTTCAATGCTGGCCTTCCTATCTCGTATAAATATCCCATTAATCAAAGATTATCAGAAAGCACTGTGGCATCTGAAGCATGATGGGAGTGTTCCATCTCACCAGCAAGACTTCAGTATTGAAACTCAGCTTACACAGTAATATTATCTATCCTAAATCCATAGCTCTTCGTGCTTTCTACACTATGTTTCTTATTCACAAGATCACAGAACACAATAATAGGGTTACAGTAGGCAATGAAAAAATATCACTCCTGGTTAGTATAATCTATCAACATTACAAGCTCATCTGCCTAGAAGAGTATTAATATCACAAACCTCTGTTACACACAGAGTGGAATTGGTTTCTGCAACTGAAACAGTAGATCTAGGCACACTTGGTAAACTACTGGGTTTCGAGAATAATACAAAACTCGTGGCTGCTATTAAAGACTTATGTGGCAATATTCCAAAATTCTTGGCCATAGAGACTGAATATCCATTTTAATGTAGCAGAAGGGATGATTTTCAATTCCGATGGCAACATAGGCTGTCACAAACAAACTGGAATCATAGGAACTTTCAAACCAAATTCTGAGTTTATGGAGCCAATCATCTACACAACCTCCTCACCATACTATTTTCCAGTATCCAACAATCGCATAGACCAATTAGAGTTAGTGGTAACCAATGAAAAGGGAGAAGTTGAAGTTGTAGATTTTGCTGGTGCCTCCACAATAGCAATCCTAGAAATTAATATATAAAATAACCATTATCATGAAACATATTGAGAGTTACGAATTGCAGTCTTTACCTTCCAATCGTCGCACTTTTGCTAATCTCAACGAGCCAAATCGGGAGATTGAATTTGATGTATATATTGGTGACAGCTTTGTACTGTACACCCTCACAGGGCTGATTTGTATATCAAATTTGAAGTAATGAAAAATGAAAGTAGTGAGGCATTTTCCCATGGTGCAAACATAAAACAAGTAGATAATTTTGTACCACACTTGTTCTCTCAAGTGGAAATCAGAAAAATGGTACTGTGATAGATCGTGTAGACTATCAGGGCATCACTTCTACTGTCATAGGAACACTGAAATTTTCCAAAATAGATGCAACGTATTACCAGGCAGGGGAATTTGAGCCAGGAACCAAAATCCTAACAAAAAGCCACACAGTACTGTTCCCCAGATTTCTTCTCAGACTACAAGGACATCATATGGAAGGGTGGTTTGAGGGTCACTTTTCGCAGGCCAGCCAATCATAATGATGCTCTAATGAGTTACAGTACCTTGAACGCAGATGGCACAGCACTCCCCAACAGCCTACCTGAAGCAGCCAAGTGAATCATCAAGTCCATGGAGCTGAGAATACCAGTAGTAGAATACGAGACTAATTATGCCCTTACATACAATGCAAATATTCTAAAAAAAATCCGCAAGCGCCTATTCAATTTTACGCTTACCAGTGTGTACAAAGAAAAGAACTATTTTGGTTGCCAAAAATCTCTTAATTTAATAGGCCAGAACACTGCTGTCTCATCTGAACTTTTAACTCCAGTAATTTTTTCTCAAATGATTCATAATAACAATCTCACATATCCTCTTTTTAATTTTTCACAAAACTTTGTCCAGATTTAAAAAAATATTTCTATCTTATTTTCAAAAATAAATATTTAAATATTTCACACACCTTAACAGGCATATCTGTTAATATGTTATAGTTAAGTAAAAACTACAAATATCAATTGTGTTACTAATTATTGACTCTTATTTAAGAGTTCAATTTTATAATATTTGGATCTAAATAATATTAACAATCAGCAGAGGTTTTTCTTAACTAAGCTTAAAGCTAAGTATTCAAGATCAAAGTAATACAAGTAAGTTCGAAAAATTATTAATAGTTGTTTTTAGGAGAGTTTTTACTAAGCAAAATTTGTAGTTTTTTTACTAGATCTGAGCAAATATAAATAAAAAAAATATTGGGTGAAAATATTCAAAGTTCCAGAGTCTCAGTTAGAATTTACAGTAAAATGTATGTGTTAATATGCAATACTTATACAACACTAATACCCAAGTAGTCAGAGTACATATAAAGTTTTCATAGGCAAAACAGGGTGTCTCAAAAATAATTAGTAATTGTGTTACTAATTATTGACTCTTATTTAAGAGTTCAATTTTATAATATTTGGATCTAAATAATATTAACAATCAGCAGAGGTTTTTCTTAACTAAGCTTAAAGCTAAGTATTCAAGATCAAAGTAATACAAGTAAGTTCGAAAAATTATTAATAGTTGTTTTTAGGAGAGTTTTTACTAAGCAAAATTTGTAGTTTTTTTACTAGATCTGAGCAAATATAAATAAAAAAAATATTGGGTGAAAGTAGACCTAGTGGCCCGGTACTGAATCATCATTTGGAGCTCGAACTATCATTTGGAGCTCGATCGCCTTAATGGATTTCTCTCGTAAGGCACAGTGTTGCCAACTTCTTACCCGAAAAAATCACCAAGGTTGTGGGGCTCGTCGTAGCCTTTTATGATGTATATTTTGAGAGCAGAGTTGGCAACACTGTGGGTTTTTACTGTAGTTTTTTATGGGGGGGGGTTATTGCCCTCTGTTTACATCTGGCAACACTACTGTAGATTTTTTGACAGTGTTGTTAACCTACTGGGTTTTTTCACTGTAAATTTTCATCAAAGGGTCTGAGGGGTCTATGTATTTTTTATGTCTGGCAACACTGTTGGGGGCCTAGGAATAATTGTACAACAATTTGTACCTAATTGTACAACAACTTGTACCTAATTGTACAACATATACACAGACATAAAAGAGAGAGCCTTCCCGCAACTTACTTTATGTACAATTTATATGATTTTACAACTGTGAAAAGAAAGCATATGTGTTCTGTATGCACACATTTATTCTTATTTTTCGAAGTTGAATGAAAGCACGTGTTTTTACGCTCTCGTAATACTGACCTTGCCCCAGTGATTTTAAATTGCTTCCATCCGCTTTTTTTCTGTGTTATTTCCGCATGCACGCAACATTCGCTTTCAATAGACAGAAGGAGTGTTAGTATAGCAGGCTCCGAGTTTACAATTTATTAAATTAAACAATAATTTATGTAAGAATATACTTGTACTTACCGAACACAAAATAATAAAAAGCACATGTGAATATTTGCGTGTGTTCATGTTATATGACGACTGAGTAAAAAATAATGTTGACTCCTCGAAAGATAAAGTACTCCACGTCACCAAAAAAAATATTTTTTCTTGTCGATAAGTTGTCACGTTGTAATCAAAGAGTCCTGGGTTCGATACCTACTGGATTTCGATTCTATTTTAAACTGTATGCCCAGTCCTCCGATTAATCTATCTGTGCAAAGAGTAAACTTAAAAAGTCGGTTAATTATTGTTGCGATTAAGGATTAAAAAAAAAGGGGTGGGTGAAGTCAGATTCAAAAAATGCCACGTGATTATCTTGATTCAATAGCTTTGTCTAGTTTGCTGCATTTTTTTGACTGCACTCACGCGTTTAGTTGGTTACACGGTGCAACCTACCTTGTTGATTTTGGGTGTCATGTAGTGTATTTGGTGTCTGCACCACGTCTTAGAGAGGTGTAATATGTGGTGTGGTGTATGACCACGTGGTGAGTGGTTAACTAATCAAATGAATGTTTAAAGCAGCAGACAGGCATTTGTTGAATCTTCTGAACTTGAACACTGCTATTTGTCTACTCGGTTGAATGTTATTTTTTTTCACCAGCCTGACACCGGGATACACCTGCACTGCAAAGAAGTGCAGCGTACTAGACAAGAATATTAAATTGCATACTGATCTATTGCATGCTAACCAAACCTCTTGGGAGGTGGGCCACGGGTCCTATGTATGTATGTATGTATGAAATGCGATTTGGGGGAGGCGAAATTTTAAATTTACAGCTTAATTAATCTGCATGCATGCTTAATGTTTGATTTTTTTTGTTTCTAGTTCGACATGAGATACACACAATTTTATTTTTTGAAGTACCTAGGTTAATCTGTGACATACAACTAGCGATCGACACGACCACCTGATGACACACAGACACAGAGAGAGTGAGCAAATTTAAAATGTGATCTATCGTGAATTAAACTAAGCTCCCTCACCCACCCACATATAGCCTTACAGGTGACTCAAAAGCAGAAATTGGTCATAGCGTGACAGGTCGATCTATCGTGAACTAAACTAACCTCCCCCACTCATACATACACACTATGTCTTACAATAAGTAAGGCTGCTATATCACATGTAAGGGCTGACGGTTGCCAACACACAAAATCTATTGCAAATTTTATTAACCTACGACATAAGCCATGGACACACACACACCAAGCCTTCCAGATAGGCTACAAGCAACTCACCTCTTGCAATTGTATAACGGGGGAAAATTAACCTACAGCTAGCAACACTGTTTGAGCTGCTTTCGACGAGTAGTGTTACCAAACTTACTTTTTTTGCAAATAGGCTCTACAGCTAGAGGCTTTGTCTAACAATTGATTAAATTAAGTACCGAACATTATCGAAAAGCAATTCTGAAAACATTATACTGAAATAACAACTTACCTCATGTAAAAATATTACCTAGTGCGGGTTAAGCTGTGACATACAACTAGCGAACGACACGACCACCTGACACACAGACAGCTTATACGCAGTTTTTCCTACACACGTACTGGGTTTAAAAGATAACTTGCAACAACCATTTCACTCACCTCCTATCATATAATAAAATTACCACAAGTTTTTGATACTTGCTGCCAGAACATGGTGGTTTTAGACTGGAAATTCAGCCCGATTATTCTATTTGTGCAAGAGAAAAATGATGATGCCTGCATTTGGAATACATAATACTTCTTACGGTATTTTGCGTGCCCCCAGTAACCTTGCTTTCGATTCACGGAAGCTATGACGTGTATTTCCTGTTTCGCGAACATGCGAGAATTTTTCACAATGTCGCATCAGATAATATATTGCAAGAGCGAGTTGGTTGTGTATATAAATCTAGTTTTGGGGAATGGACATGAATATAATGTCAAAATTATTGCATAACTTAAAAAGAATATTTATTGCACTGCGCTTTCTAGCAAAGGTAAATGTGGAATGCCCCGGCCCCTCAGAGATTCGAATACTGTTAGTTAAACAGCAAGCATTGTCATATGGACTGACGATTATTATTTTTTTTTTAAAAAAAACAGACCTCGTAGTAAGTTATAACCTGAGCTGTCTTGCAAGTCTCTCGAGTTTGATATTTCTGGTGAAGGAATATGATGCCACTATAAACTGTACACAAGATATACCCGGTCCCTGGCATGAGATGGACGAGGACCTATACAGTTGTACAATGGTTGTTTTTTATTAAAGCATAGCGCTTATTTACATGTCAGCGCAACATGCATGCAAAGAAGGGAGGGAGACCATAACGGATAATTCTTATTTCGATTTCAATATTTTTGCTAGTCACGCTATCTAGACGAACACTGGAAGATGGGCAAAAGCGAGGGAAAGAGAGAAATGTCAGCCCCTCTGCCTGTGTGTGATATACTAGTTTTACATGCATACGGCTGTATCGTGAAGCGAGGCCGAAAATAATTTTTGAAAGCAGTCTCGAGCATCTTCGCGTTCAGCCAACAAGGGAAATAAAACATTACACATGGGGTGTGGGGCCGCAACAGCCACAGTACGGTAATGTGCATGGATGTTAAAACTTTTGGGTTTTTCTGAATAGACATACATATCAGTTTTGCAGTCTCCAGATGGAACCGGAGCTTATTTTTTATTTGGACAAGGGGGTTCAGATCAACTATAATTTTTGTTAATTTTTGTTAATCTACGAAAAGCCAAGGGGGCGAACGGAGATCACTACGAAAATTGTAACGCGAGGCTATTTTGGCTAATGGCAACGATGAGGATGAATAATGGTTGTTTTTGATGAAATTGAAAAAGTGGGGCACGTCTGCTTCGAAGTGCATTACACCAACAACTACAATTGTCCCTCTTCCCCACACGAGGCGATTAACAGAGGTGTATTTTTGCTGGTCTACGACTCTGAGGGCTCAAGTTACAATGTTTACCTATAGCTGTACATATTTAAAAATGACCTGAGCAATTAAATGTTACAATACCGATCCTGATTTTTGTTGGATGACGTAGGTTGCAATCCCACCCCCGATGGCGTATAGACTTAAATGTTTCCATAACATGAAATACTGTTAATGGAAATCTGTTGTTTCTAATGTAAAAATCATATAACAAGAAAAAGAAGAAAATAAATGTTGCGAGCAAATACGGAGCCTCAACCCAAACACATAAATAATCAGACAAGATGTCAACGGTGCGTTCATAACTAACAAGTGATTATTCAAAAATTGAAATGGTGCAGGGGGGAAACAACCAACTAACTAACTAGGCTTCTTAAACCCGAGGACAGCAAATACAAGCCTATCCTGATCTGAGAAAGATCTCTATCCACTTTTTTTCCATCCCAACCGATTTTTTTAGGTTTATTCAACCCCTCATGGTACACGAGCTCCCACTGCCCTGATGGTGGAGGAAGCGAATCTATTTGGACATGAAAGAGCATTATGTGTGGGAGACTATAATTTATACATGTGGTTGCTTGGATGCTTACAGAGGATGCCATAGCTCGTGCGATTGAGGCATTTTATTAAGCACATATTTTGATGAGTGTAAAGAATTAAATAAGTCACAAGGGGCTGAGGCATGGTTCGAATTTCTCGATCTAGGTATGGATGCAGACAGACACGAAGTTTTGTGTGTGGACACAAATGATAATGGAAAAATGCCGTTCGCCCCCCGATAGCATAGTGGTAATGTTGTTCTTGCCTCGTTTCCATCGACAACATAGTGGTTACACTGTCCAATATTAAGAAGTTCTCAAAATTATTCAATCACTCTCTTTCTTCTTCTTCTATCATCTCGGTAACCTCAAATGTTTAGACGACTACGAAAACGTTGAAATGTAAAATATTGTTGCATTGTAATCAAAAAAGAATTTGTTGAATATGCCTAACCTAAAATAAAATTCAAGAATTAATAGAGTTAAACATTTGCCACTCTGAAATGGCGACGGCTATCATAACATTATTTTCAGCAGGATAATAATGACAATATTATATATATTAAGGATTAGGCCTGAGGGATTCTTATTTACTATACTCGTTTCTAACCTGTCCACACTGGAAACCGAAAACACAAGTACGAGACACTAACTTGGGAGAGGACATGCAAAAAACTCTGCGGGGCTCATCTTAAAAACTTCAGTAGATGTTTGTCATGGAACTCCCTCCTTAAATTCGATTCGAAAGGCACAAATATTCCGGTTCTTGAATAAGAAGCGCGTATGCCTTCGGAAAGAGAGAAGAAGAAATAAATAAATCAACTCATGCATATTCTTCATGTACGTACGCTTGGTGACAAGAAACAGTATTTTTTTTTCTCTTCAAGAAATTGTTTTCAACTTTTTGCTAGGTGACCCAACAGGAGTGGACGAAATAGCTTATTTATTCAAACTGGAAGCTTGCTTTTTTTTTTCAACAATGGAAAACACATTATTTCCACTGAAATATCGACTCAACTACCTAGAATGGCTACCACGGGCTTGGTGACTGAATACTAAAAAACTATCGAGCGACTTATTTCACAGCAGTGTCACTTAGTTTCAACAAGAACAGTTCAAGGCTCCCCGGGTGTCCTGCAAGGTTCGGCATTTATATTTTTAATAGCAAGCAGATGAACTGGCCTTACAATATGAAGACCCCTCTCACTGTGTCGGTTGCAGTTATTTTCTGGTAATTATGTCTTGCCGATGGCGTTGTCGCTTTGTTCAACGTTCGTTGAAACGTTTCAACGTTTATGCAGAAAGGTTGAAACGTATTGTCACGATTAGTCGAACATGTCGCGAAAGGCAAAATAAAAAAAATAACTCCCAAGTATGATTACAAAGCGACAACGCCATCGGCAAGACATAATTACCAGAAAATAACTGCAACCGACACAGTGAGAGGGGTCTTCATATTGTAAGGCCAGTTCATCTGCTTGCTATTAAAAATATAAATGCCGAACCTTGCAGGACACCCGGGGAGCCTTGAACTGTTCTTGTTGAAACTAAGTGACACTGCTGTGAAATAAGTCGCTCGATAGTTTTTTAGTATTCAGTCACCAAGCCCGTGGTAGCCATTCTAGGTAGTTGAGTCGATATTTCAGTGGAAATAATGTGTTTTCCATTGTTGAAAAAAAAAAGCAAGCTTCCAGTTTGAATAAATAAGCTATTTCGTCCACTCCTGTTGGGTCACCTAGCAAAAAGTTGAAAACAATTTCTTGAAGAGAAAAAAAAATACTGTTTCTTGTCACCAAGCGTACGTACATGAAGAATATGCATGAGTTGATTTATTTATTTCTTCTTCTCTCTTTCCGAAGGCATACGCGCTTCTTATTCAAGAACCGGAATATTTGTGCCTTTCGAATCGAATTTAAGGAGGGAGTTCCATGACAAACATCTACTGAAGTTTTTAAGATGAGCCCCGCAGAGTTTTTTGCATGTCCTCTCCCAAGTTAGTGTCTCGTACTTGTGTTTTCGGTTTCCAGTGTGGACAGGTTAGAAACGAGTATAGTAAATAAGAATCCCTCAGGCCTAATCCTTAATATATATAATATTGTCATTATTATCCTGCTGAAAATAATGTTATGATAGCCGTCGCCATTTCAGAGTGGCAAATGTTTAACTCTATTAATTCTTGAATTTTATTTTAGGTTAGGCATATTCAACAAATTCTTTTTTGATTACAATGCAACAATATTTTACATTTCAACGTTTTCGTAGTCGTCTAAACATTTGAGGTTACCGAGATGATAGAAGAAGAAGAAAGAGAGTGATTGAATAATTTTGAGAACTTCTTAATATTGGACAGTGTAACCACTATGTTGTCGATGGAAACGAGGCAAGAACAACATTACCACTATGCTATCGGGGGGCGAACGGCATTTTTCCATTATCATTTGTGTCCACACACAAAACTTCGTGTCTGTCTGCATCCATACCTAGATCGAGAAATTCGAACCATGCCTCAGCCCCTTGTGACTTATTTAATTCTTTACACTCATCAAAATATGTGCTTAATAAAATGCCTCAATCGCACGAGCTATGGCATCCTCTGTAAGCATCCAAGCAACCACATGTATAAATTATAGTCTCCCACACATAATGCTCTTTCATGTCCAAATAGATTCGCTTCCTCCACCATCAGGGCAGTGGGAGCTCGTGTACCATGAGGGGTTGAATAAACCTAAAAAAATCGGTTGGGATGGAAAAAAAGTGGATAGAGATCTTTCTCAGATCAGGATAGGCTTGTATTTGCTGTCCTCGGGTTTAAGAAGCCTAGTTAGTTAGTTGGTTGTTTCCCCCCTGCACCATTTCAATTTTTGAATAATCACTTGTTAGTTATGAACGCACCGTTGACATCTTGTCTGATTATTTATGTGTTTGGGTTGAGGCTCCGTATTTGCTCGCAACATTTATTTTCTTCTTTTTCTTGTTATATGATTTTTACATTAGAAACAACAGATTTCCATTAACAGTATTTCATGTTATGGAAACATTTAAGTCTATACGCCATCGGGGGTGGGATTGCAACCTACGTCATCCAACAAAAATCAGGATCGGTATTGTAACATTTAATTGCTCAGGTCATTTTTAAATATGTACAGCTATAGGTAAACATTGTAACTTGAGCCCTCAGAGTCGTAGACCAGCAAAAATACACCTCTGTTAATCGCCTCGTGTGGGGAAGAGGGACAATTGTAGTTGTTGGTGTAATGCACTTCGAAGCAGACGTGCCCCACTTTTTCAATTTCATCAAAAACAACCATTATTCATCCTCATCGTTGCCATTAGCCAAAATAGCCTCGCGTTACAATTTTCGTAGTGATCTCCGTTCGCCCCCTTGGCTTTTCGTAGATTAACAAAAATTAACAAAAATTATAGTTGATCTGAACCCCCTTGTCCAAATAAAAAATAAGCTCCGGTTCCATCTGGAGACTGCAAAACTGATATGTATGTCTATTCAGAAAAACCCAAAAGTTTTAACATCCATGCACATTACCGTACTGTGGCTGTTGCGGCCCCACACCCCATGTGTAATGTTTTATTTCCCTTGTTGGCTGAACGCGAAGATGCTCGAGACTGCTTTCAAAAATTATTTTCGGCCTCGCTTCACGATACAGCCGTATGCATGTAAAACTAGTATATCACACACAGGCAGAGGGGCTGACATTTCTCTCTTTCCCTCGCTTTTGCCCATCTTCCAGTGTTCGTCTAGATAGCGTGACTAGCAAAAATATTGAAATCGAAATAAGAATTATCCGTTATGGTCTCCCTCCCTTCTTTGCATGCATGTTGCGCTGACATGTAAATAAGCGCTATGCTTTAATAAAAAACAACCATTGTACAACTGTATAGGTCCTCGTCCATCTCATGCCAGGGACCGGGTATATCTTGTGTACAGTTTATAGTGGCATCATATTCCTTCACCAGAAATATCAAACTCGAGAGACTTGCAAGACAGCTCAGGTTATAACTTACTACGAGGTCTGTTTTTTTTAAAAAAAAAATAATAATCGTCAGTCCATATGACAATGCTTGCTGTTTAACTAACAGTATTCGAATCTCTGAGGGGCCGGGGCATTCCACATTTACCTTTGCTAGAAAGCGCAGTGCAATAAATATTCTTTTTAAGTTATGCAATAATTTTGACATTATATTCATGTCCATTCCCCAAAACTAGATTTATATACACAACCAACTCGCTCTTGCAATATATTATCTGATGCGACATTGTGAAAAATTCTCGCATGTTCGCGAAACAGGAAATACACGTCATAGCTTCCGTGAATCGAAAGCAAGGTTACTGGGGGCACGCAAAATACCGTAAGAAGTATTATATATTCCAAATGCAGGCATCATCATTTTTCTCTTGCACAAATAGAATAATCGGGCTGAATTTCCAGTCTAAAACCACCATGTTCTGGCAGCAAGTATCAAAAACTTGTGGTAATTTTATTATATGATAGGAGGTGAGTGAAATGGTTGTTTCAAGTTATCTTTTAAACCCAGTACGTGTGTAGGAAAAACTGCGTATAAGCTGTCTGTGTGTCAGGTGGTCGTGTCGTTCGCTAGTTGTATGTCACAGCTTAACCCGCACTAGGTAATATTTTTACATGAGGTAAGTTGTTATTTCAGTATAATGTTTTCAGAATTGCTTTTCGATAATGTTCGGTACTTAATTTAATCAATTGTTAGACAAAGCCTCTAGCTGTAGAGCCTATTTGCAAAAAAAGTAAGTTTGGTAACACTACTCGTCGAAAGCAGCTCAAACAGTGTTGCTAGCTGTAGGTTAATTTTCCCCGTTATACAATTGCAAGAGGTGAGTTGCTTGTAGCCTATCTGGAAGGCTTGGTGTGTGTGTGTCCATGGCTTATGTCGTAGGTTAATAAAATTTGCAATAGATTTTGTGTGTTGGCAACCGTCAGCCCTTACATGTGATATAGCAGCCTTACTTATTGTAAGACATAGTGTGTATGTATGAGTGGGGGAGGTTAGTTTAGTTCACGATAGATCGACCTGTCACGCTATGACCAATTTCTGCTTTTGAGTCACCTGTAAGGCTATATGTGGGTGGGTGAGGGAGCTTAGTTTAATTCACGATAGATCACATTTTAAATTTGCTCACTCTCTCTGTGTCTGTGTGTCATCAGGTGGTCGTGTCGATCGCTAGTTGTATGTCACAGATTAACCTAGGTACTTCAAAAAATAAAATTGTGTGTATCTCATGTCGAACTAGAAACAAAAAAAATCAAACATTAAGCATGCATGCAGATTAATTAAGCTGTAAATTTAAAATTTCGCCTCCCCCAAATCGCATTTCATACATACATACATACATACATAGGACCCGTGGCCCACCTCCCAAGAGGTTTGGTTAGCATGCAATAGATCAGTATGCAATTTAATATTCTTGTCTAGTACGCTGCACTTCTTTGCAGTGCAGGTGTATCCCGGTGTCAGGCTGGTGAAAAAAAATAACATTCAACCGAGTAGACAAATAGCAGTGTTCAAGTTCAGAAGATTCAACAAATGCCTGTCTGCTGCTTTAAACATTCATTTGATTAGTTAACCACTCACCACGTGGTCATACACCACACCACATATTACACCTCTCTAAGACGTGGTGCAGACACCAAATACACTACATGACACCCAAAATCAACAAGGTAGGTTGCACCGTGTAACCAACTAAACGCGTGAGTGCAGTCAAAAAAATGCAGCAAACTAGACAAAGCTATTGAATCAAAATAATCACGTGGCATTTTTTGAATCTGACTTCACCCACCCCTTTTTTTTTAATCCTTAATCGCAACAATAATTAACCGACTTTTTAAGTTTACTCTATGCACAGATAGATTAATCGGAGGACTGGGCATACAGTTTAAAATAGAATCGAAATCCAGTAGGTATCGAACCCAGGACTCTTTGATTACAACGTGACAACTTATCGACAAGAAAAAATATTTTTTTTGGTGACGTGGAGTACTTTATCTTTCGAGGAGTCAACATTATTTTTTACTCAGTCGTCATATAACATGAACACACGCAAATATTCACATGTGCTTTTTATTATTTTGTGTTCGGTAAGTACAAGTATATTCTTACATAAATTATTGTTTAATTTAATAAATTGTAAACTCGGAGCCTGCTATACTAACACTCCTTCTGTCTATTGAAAGCGAATGTTGCGTGCATGCGGAAATAACACAGAAAAAAAGCGGATGGAAGCAATTTAAAATCACTGGGGCAAGGTCAGTATTACGAGAGCGTAAAAACACGTGCTTTCATTCAACTTCGAAAAATAAGAATAAATGTGTGCATACAGAACACATATGCTTTCTTTTCACAGTTGTAAAATCATATAAATTGTACATAAAGTAAGTTGCGGGAAGGCTCTCTCTTTTATGTCTGTGTATATGTTGTACAATTAGGTACAAGTTGTTGTACAATTAGGTACAAATTGTTGTACAATTATTCCTAGGCCCCCAACAGTGTTGCCAGACATAAAAAATACATAGACCCCTCAGACCCTTTGATGAAAATTTACAGTGAAAAAACCCAGTAGGTTAACAACACTGTCAAAAAATCTACAGTAGTGTTGCCAGATGTAAACAGAGGGCAATAAACCCCCCCATAAAAAACTACAGTAAAAACCCACAGTGTCGCCAACTCTGTGCCCCTCAAAATATACATCATAAAAAGCTACGACGAGCCTCAAATAATGATTCGAGCCTCAGTAAAAAAAAAAAACCAATAGGTTAACAACACTGTCAAAAAATCTATGGTAGTGTTGCCAAATATAAAAAAAGGACAATAGACCCCCTCATAAAAAGCTACAGTAAAAACCCACAGTGTCGCCAACACTAGGCCCCCAACAGTATTGCCAGACATAAAAAATACATGGACCCCTCAGGTCCTTTGATGAAAATTTACAGTAAAAAACCCAGTAGGTTAACAACACTGTCAAAAATCTACGGTAGTGTTGCCAGATGTAAACAGAGGGCAATAGACCCCCCCTCATAAAAAGCTACAGTAAACCCACAGTGTTGCCAACTCTGCTCTCAAAATATACATCATAAAAGGCTACGACGAGCCCCACAACCTTGGTGATTTTTTCGGGTAAGAAGTTGGCAACACTGTGCCTTACGAGAGAAATCCATTAAGGCGATCGAGCTCCAAATGATGGTTCGAGCTCCAAATGATGATTCAGTACCGGGCCACTAGGTCTACTGGTGAAAATATTCAAAGTTCCAGAGTCTCAGTTAGAATTTACAGTAAAATGTATGTGTTAATATGCAATACTTATACAACACTAATACCCAAGTAGTCAGAGTACATATAAAGTTTTCATAAGCAAAACAGGGTGTCTCAAAAATAATTAGTAATCAAGTAGTCAGTAGGTTTTTTTTCAATATCTAATGAACTACCTCAACAACAAGCCAAAACTCAGGTACCATTCTCAAACGAGACTAGTCACCTGTTTGGAGCATAACCCAAGTACACTCTCAACCGATCAGCAGGTGGTCAAATGACCTTGAGAGTAGAATATTCCCAAGCCAGATATTCAAAATTTGAGCTCTTGTTAATTATCCTAGTATTTAGATTTAGAATTCGTAGCATGATTAGAATTTGCTACACATATATATTAGCTAACTCCACCAGAATATATGAAAATATAGCTTAAATTTAGCCAAAATAGGCTCTACTGTCAATTGACCTTGTACAAGGTCGTCCGGTGAAAGAATCAACTAGTACTACTGTCATCCTTAGTGTGAAGGCAAGATTGCTAGGAAAAATGTTTTGAGTAAGTGTGTCTATCACCTCGAGAAGAACATCTTGATCAGTTCGTTTGTTCAATACAAAAGGAAAAAATCGTAAAAACAAAACAGCATAATGTACTTCGTGTTTTGTCAAGCAAGAAGGTTTTTTTTCCGAATTCGATATTTGAACAGTAGGATCAAAATAATTATACTACAAGTACCATGAAGCAAAAACAATGGATCCAGAGCTGTTATATTTCCAATTCTTTCCAGCACTAACTGTGGGTAAATTCGTGTTTTTGCTTACTTATATTTTTTTCTATGCACTATCACATTTATGTATTCTGTGCAAGTTGTGTTGCGATGATAATCAATATGTGTTTATTCTCTTAAAAGCAAGAGCGTTGTATGCTTTACAGTGTTGGAAATAGTGGACACTCGGACAAGTTTCATCCTGATGACGTCACAGAAACCCTGCCGGGGTTGTAAACATGGGTGCTGGAAAAAAAAGGCGAGTTATGACCAGACCTTCAAGAGCGGGGGAAACTAGCGGTCTACGGACCTTGAGACAACATAACACGAGTCCACAGAGAAATATACTGATTATGAGTCAAGAGAACAGAGCTTCTCTTGTCTCCAAAATGGTGGGTGGAAGGGACAGTAAAATTTCTGTGTTTCCAGAAAGATTCACCATCCTTACACCCCTTGATATTTTTAAAGTTATCTTATTAAAGTTAAATATTTTTTAAAAATATATAATTTAAAAATCTCACGATAGTCAGGTTTTCGTCGTGTTTTAATGTGTACAGATAATTAAATCTTTTGAGAAAAATATATTAAATATAGTTGATATAATTTTAAATTGTTTCTGTCATGTTAACACCAAAAGGTTCATCGTTTGAGAGGATTAAGGGACTTAATCCTGAAACTGTCGAGAAATTGTTGGGTACTAAATACGTGACAATGGAATGTAACTGACGTGTTTCGTAAAATATTCAGCTTACTGTGTGGTGTTGCAAACATAGAGATCGTTACACATATAGCAAGGTAGAGCTCTTTATGGTCATAGCTGTAGCTGATTTCACGAAAATCCTCTAGCCTTACCATCCAGAGAAGACATGAAGTTGGAAATAGACTAACAAAGTTTAGTTCTTTCCTAGCGATAAAAATTTTGAAGATTTATATGTGGTAAAGTAACTATTGATAAGATTACTTCTATTGCAAAGCAGTGATTGTTAGAATTGTAGGTACGATCCTTCCATAACTTTGATTTGCAGTTAGAATTCTCCACAAACAGTAATTGTTAATTGAAACTGTGTTTTCATTAGCTATCAATTTTCAAATACTGACACACACACGCACACACGTATGTGTTGGTGGGTGTGGGTGTGAGTGGGTGGGTGGGTGTATGGTTGTAAGTATGTATATACGTATACACTATAGTGAATGTTATTTGTAACTATAAATGTAAATTATTACATCAAATTACTACATGAGTACAAACATATATAATTTGATTTACTCTTCCAGTGGCGGTTGGAGGAATAGCTTCTCTGTTCATGGGAATCAGTATGATCAGCTTGGTAGAGATTGTATATTACGTGGTTTTAAAGAATGTGTACCAGGTGTCTCTAATTGTAAGACAGCACATAAATGAATTCATTTTCTTATCTGTTATGAGTTTCTTGGTTATTTTCTTAACTGTGTGCATCATATTGTTCTAAATCGGGGCCATTTCTAAGGTATTGAGATCATACTTTTAGAACATTCATATTTTATCCAAAATATTTTGACATTCCATGTCAAAGTGCCCCTTAATCTCAATTTTTAAAGATAAATGCAATGTTGTAACTTTCTCCTATCTTGTGAGTGAACAATCTAAAATTGTCATCTGCATAAGAATTAAACTATTATACATAATTAACTTAGAAAATTGAAGGTATTTTACATATTTTTTACCTACTTCATGTTTTTCATTTATTTTGTTTTCTATTGTGTCCCACCCACAGCAAAAAGCGATTAATTTCTCCTTTAACTCTTACATTTCCCCCTCAATTCCACTAGAATATTCAAAGGTCAGTTACCTTCTCTCTTTGTCTTAAATAGTTTATTTTTCATCATTTAGCAATTTACAGAAATTAAAATAAATTTGTTATTAAGTAAAGAGGCTGTCTTTCCTCTGTGTAACCCTTGACACAAAATTGTTAACTTATAGCTATAAATTTGAGAAATTATTTTAAGTGTAGTTTTGTTTAATCAACAGTTTTAAGTTTCATATTTCATTGTACAGAAACTGAGAAAAATGTTGCTTAACTAGCCGGAGATATCAAGAATGTAGTCCGCGTGTTCCATCAGTGACGATGGAATGAGGTGTGTGTGTATATGTATGTATGTATGCATGTTTGTGTGTATTGTGAGGGCCGGTTGTTTTCGACAATAATCAACTGACTTATGAGATTAGTGCTTAAGCTAATGATTTGATGAATTTTATACCTATATTGATTCTCTCTTTGCCTACAAGATGGTTACATAACAACAACATACAAGAACGAAATGTCCAACAACACAACAATCAAAGTTACGTTGGGAATAAACAACCTAGGCTTACAGCTAGTGTTCTAGAGATACTACTAAGCTATCATCTCAGGGTAAATATTAGAAAAATAACTCGGTGAATTTGTAATTAATATATTCAACAGCATTACTTTAGTACACCATTTATGGTAAAAAAATAGCCCCGTCTAGTTCGCTGCACTTTTTGACACTAGGTTTAGTGCAGGTGTATTCCGGTGTCATGCTGGTGCAAGGAAATGACGTTCAACCAAGTAGACGAATTGCGGTGTACACGTTCATAAGATTCATCAAATGCCTATCTGCTGCTATAAAAGTTCATTTGATTGTATTCTTCTGCGCCTTATTTCACAACACAATGTTAATGCACGCATGTTTCTTTACATCGCCACGCTTTGGTTAGGTAGTGTGGAATAGGTAGTGTGGAAAACGGGACGCTTCTGAATTATGATCCCCTAGAGGCGCTGGTGTCGGCACCGCTTCGTGGTATTCGTTTGCTTATAATGGAAGTAAATAGAGCTTTCGCTGCAACGTCTGCTTCTTTTACATGAAGCATTCCTATGAATGTCATAATTGCTATGATACTTGTTACAGTGGGCGTGAAGATATTAACGAACAGTCTAGACAGTCGACCACGTCCTGTTATCGTGACTTTCATTAATAATACGGGAGAAAGTATATGCGTGTAATACTTTTGGTAACTCTATTTGTTTTTGTATGAATTAGGTTCATTATTATTGTTGTTGTTATTATTATTATCATCATCATAATATCTTTTAAAGAAATACACACTGAAGAATTTGTTTCTTTTATATTTATTGTCGCTTTTCTTCTCTTGAAACTACTCAAGGCGATGATGATAACTGATGATTGCATGAAACGACAAAAAAACCTACAAAACTCCCTCAGTGCCATCCACGAGAGGGTAAGGAAATTTTCAGATCAACGGGACAACCGACACGGGATGTTTACATTGATGTGACTAGTGGAACAGACACTTCCAGACTCATTCTCATTCTTTTCACTGAAACATGTGTTATAGCGTCGATGGCATGGGAATTTACGCCATAAGGACATTTAAGACTCTTCACCAATTTTCTCAAGTGAGCTTCAAAAGGCAAAGGTAGCAAATCGTGATTCAAACAGTGTCTATACCCTTTGGGGACTTAATTTTTAAAAGAAGAAAATCCAGTATAAACTCAGAACTGTATCTCATTCCTGTCTTACTTTTCAGTTGGCATTTCTTTAAGATTGTATCAATTATTTTTTTAATTTTATTTTTGCTAAGAGACGCGAACTGTTTTCACTGTGTGACCCTTGACTTTAATTTAGCATCTTTAAAGCCTTTTTCAAGCAAATTTATTTTAGCCTGTGCGACCTTTAGTTTATTCTGCGTTCTAATTAAATTGCGTTTCTGATTCTTAAGTTTTTTCTTTAGCAATGCTATTGTATTGCTAGCATCCGCAGTGTGAAGCAAATCATCCACTACTGATAAGCGTAATGATACATTGCGAGAGTACTTACTTCATTATCATCTGTCCGCAAGCATTGCCTTTTCATGGGAGATTTTCGCTTCTTAAATGTCTTAGAGAGGTATTTTTTGGCATATTAGGAAATATATGAGGAACTGCTTCTGGTTTTAATTTCCACCTTTGCCGTGGAATTTCTACTGTTTCGCCATCCAGTATGAACGAATCCACTTTCACTAAAAGGTCAGTGGAAAAATAAATATCACACACATAGCAATTATGACTTAGTTTTTTATCTTCTCTAGGGATGGCACTCTCCCATTTTGAAAAGCCATTATTGTCTTTAGGTAGCCTAAAAAAATATCTACTACCTGAAGAACAGCGGTCATATCCAGATCTACAGCCGGGTACGAAACACGTAGATATCTTGTAGTTTTCGCTCGCTGCTGTCTCAAACACAATAATAATGCGTTGAACACAACACAAACTAGTCACAACGGATCAATCACAAATCTAATGACAATAAACTGAATAACGTAAACAACGTTGTCATTAATAAAAGTACACAATGTTATTCTAGCACAACAAAACACAACGCTCTACATATAGCGCGGCCGCAATGCAAGCAGAAGACGCCCGTCGCAAGCGAAGGTGCTGCCAGTGTATCGGTGGGGCACTGCGCTATTCACTTGGCTTACGGGAAGAAACCGAAGTGCGCACACTTTCTCTTCTATACGCTCTGCCACTATGTAATGAATGTGTGTTCACTGGGATTGGCCAATATCTGCCTCTTTACTGCTACATCATGTAAATTTATTTTAGCTAGTTGTAAAATATTTCATTACAAACCTGTAAACTCATAACAGTAACTTCAAGTGAAATAGGTTAGCAGTAATTGGTAAAAGCAAAAAAAGCAAAAAATTCCTGTTTTTTTAACGGATAAAAACCGTCCCTTCCAAAAAGCCGACTTTTTTGCAACTCTGGTCCAAACATGGCTCGAAGAACATGACGATGAAGTAGGACATCTTGAATGGCCCCCACAGTCTCCTGACTTGTACATTATAGAACATTTGTGGTGGTATTTGGAGTCCAAACTGCGTGCTCGAAGTCCGCCTCCAGCCACACTTTCGGAATTGGAGACTTCTCTGGAGGAAGAATGGATCCATATTCCTTTAAACATTGTGCATGACCTCTATGCGTCCATCCCACGTCGCATACAAAGTGTAATTCAGTCACAGGGTGGTCTAACCCCATATTATTAAAAACTTTCTCTAATTTCACAGGTGTTCGTATTATTTTGTCCCCCATATGTATCTTGGTGGCCTTACTTATGGGTCTATGATCACATGGAGTGTTGTAAGCTGGGGAAAGGGTGATTAGGGCGGCTTCCTATGTGGATCCAGGAACTGTTTTTTGTTTCGGCTCTCCTAGCGGTCTAGGTCTCTGCACTCGCGCTTCTAGTTGGTTACACGGTGCAACACCGACTCGTGTATTTCGTTGATTTGGTGTCAATTAGTGAAATTGGTGTCTGCAATATTTGTACTACGCTATGGAGCGGTCTAGCGTATGATCACGTGGTGCGTGCTAACTAATCAGATGAGCGTTTAAAGCAGCAGACAGGCATTTGTTGAATCATCTGAACTTGAACACCGCTTATCGTCTACTTGGTTGAATGTTATTTCCTTGCATCAGCCTGACACAGGGATACTACACCTGCACTACAAAAAGTGCAGCGAACTAACATTCGCGACCTCTCCAGCTCCCTCGTTACACTATATAATGCTTGCTGTATTAACAAGGATTACAGTACACCAAGTTTCCATCATCATTTTCTTACATGCTCGTTCTTGTGAACTTTTTTCTTGTTCTGTCTTTGTCCTTTCTTCCCAAATACCCCTTTGGTCTATTCACAGTCTCTTTTCGAAGGTTTCGTCCACAAGTTACGACCAGCAGCTTTTGACACACACAAACACAAGCATATACAAAAAAAAACACTCACACAGTGACCCTTGCATGCAGAAGCGTGCTTTTCCCCTACCACGTCGAACAAGCAACTTTGGAAGAAGGATGAAATACTACAAACTTATATTTAAGAAAAACAAAATACTATAATAAGAAACAATTTTCTAGCAAAAGTTAAAATCAGTAAATACATCAGGAAATATTCCTGACAACTTACTAAAAACTAAACTAATATTGCCTAATTATATATATATATATATACACTTTGACAACCATGTAAATGAGTGATGAAAATCCTTCATTTCCTGAAAAATTCTGTCTTGTGACATGGCACCATTTATTCCATAGTATTTATGAACAAACCTCGTGTAATTTATTGTAAGGGATATACCAGTATATTTTGTAAGTTAACATAAACATGTTTTATTCATGCATTATTACACGATCTTATGAATGTAACTCTTCGTTTTTCCACATTGTCTGAGTTTGAAAGAGATTTTGAACAAATTACTGCAAAAAGGAAATAAACTGTTTTGAATGTTAACTTGAGTTTTCTTGTGATACCACTTCTAAGACTTTAATACGATAGAGAACGTAAGTATAATCAGTGTTGCCAACAGCATTTACCAACTTTTTCATTTAGGCAACTTTTTATGTGAATTAAACTTACTTGTTGATTGTCTCATATTAAAATGGAGAAAATGACAGTAGTAGGAGAGAGGGCACGAGCGATCACTCCTCCAAAATCTAACATTTTCGTAGTGAGCTCTCTTAGTGTAATTTAACTGAAAATCATGATCTTACCTGATTTTCCAAGTGTAAAAAACTGAAAATTTGTTTTACGCAAGAGCTTAAATTTCAATTTTATTGTATAAAAATTCTAAGATTTAGATAATTTCCCCTACGACATCCAATTTTTACATATCACCCACACCTACCCACGCACACCCATACCCACACCTACACAAATTTACTTCCGGTACACTTCCGGTCTAATTAACAGACGCCTGTGAGTTTTTCCAGTTTTTGTTTAACTGTACAAGTACATATATACTTGTACTTGTACATATAGTACTTGGTACGAGGCCTATTGTTTTTATTAATTTAACTACAATGGAAAACCTATTTTGACGATGTTTTTGTCGATTTTATACTATTGCAAATCTGTGATTTTTTTACTTCGTACTTGGTACGAGTGTCATAATTTCTTACGAGTTAAAGTACGTAACACCCACGCACACCCACGCACACCTACGCATACCTACACCTACACCCAAGCACACCTACACCTACACCCACGCTATGCCACAAGTTATAACGCAATGTTTACGCAACAAGTTATTACGCAGACCCGTATCTAGCGTGTTGTTGGTTATGACGTGATGGGTGTCTTCTGATTGACTTTCTGTTTTCGGATGTTTTCATCCGCGCTTAGGTTACTTAAAGGCTGTTAGCTTGATTATGTCCTTCACAATGGAGAGTATTGGGAGAAAATGTGTTTGAAGCAATGTGCTTACAAGAACATTTATGAAACCTTCTACAAATTGTATTACATTATTCAAAAGTAAATAGTAATAAGTTTTCCAAGTAACATGATTCTGTAACCCTATCTCGTGTGGTAAGACAAACATACTATTTACCTCGGGGGGGTGTTCACAGGCCCACACTTTTTTATCATTAAAATGCAAGAAACCGTTTTGTTATTGAATCACTGCTTCATTTGTTATTATATATGTTCAATTATTTAATTATAACAATTACAAAAATTACCATCATAGTAAAAAAATAGGGTAGGTAGGGGGAAATCGGATCACTTCTTTAAATAAACTTTATTTATAGGATATCAGTGCCTTTATTACAATTGAAATCATATGCATAAAAACAAGCAAACCTTCAGCTACTAGACAAATGTATAAATTACTTTAATTTCTTATTATTTGTTGAGATATTGTAACTTTAATGCACGTGGTGCACTGATCCGATTTACCTCACCTCTGCGGGGTAAATGGGATCGGCGGTGCGGTGGGGTAAATCGAATCACACAGATTTTGATAAACAAATACCACAAATGAACTGCATTTTACCAAAGGCGTTTACACAGCGTTCATGGAACCACTCTTTACAAGCCTGGCACAGTATCCAATCTCCTTCCTGGTGACTTTTTTCATGGTAGTTCGAAATACGTCAGAATCCACACTTCGTTGTTTGCACTTTTTTATGCAAGTTTTCTGCTTGCTTAACCTGTCTCCTATCCTTCTCATTCTTCCTCTTATCACCAGGGTTGAGATAAGGATCATTTTCAACTGATGTCAGACGAAGTGAAGGAACAAATTTTCGTGTATCAAACACGTCTGAGGCTTTCCGTATTGAATATTGTCCTCTAACAGCGCCGACAGCTTCTTCCATAGCAACAACTGACCAGGAACTATTAGTACAAATTAGGCTGCTGATGATCATAGATAAACAGACTGAGTTATGAAAATATACATATAGTCTACTGGATCCCTCCAGTTACTTCAAAGCAATCAAACAGACAGAAGAATTTGAATGATCCGATTTAGCCCGAACTACACCTTATTAAAAACCTTCATTTTGTTTGTACTGATTTATGTGCTTTGTTTAAAATTATCACATCTGATGGGGCTTGCTTAATTCAATGAAATATTACAACTGAAAATCAAATATACTTAACAAGCAATGAAAATAAGCTTATTCCACGACAATGAAAACTTACATTTGCTGCTTTTTTGTAGTCAGAAAAATACATTTCTTCAAACAATGTAATCTGGAACACTTCTGGTGCCAAACAAACAATGGGTTCTGGCAATTTCCATTTCTTCTGAGACGTGGCAGCATAATGCACACAGAAATAACGCACAAACGTCAGTTATTGTGCCTGTACGACTCAGTTGTTTTCGGCCGATCCGATTTCCCCCTACCTATCCTAATAACCAATAATAACTAATAATCATTCCATGAGTGTCACACACATATTTTACCATACGCTAAAACTCACAGAAACCATAATAGTTTTTTATTAATGCTTTTTTGTTTTACAGAGGCAGTTGTTCATTAATTATGAAAATTAACAAAATTATCATCATTACCAACCATTGATTGATTGATTTGATTGATTTTAGTTTATTTTACTTCGCGTTTTGTGCCTCTTGGCTAATTTGCGAAGATGAGGATGAGTGATGAAAGGATGAAATTGATGAATGGACATTCACAAACAACCAAGCCCGACCAGGATTCGAACCCGGGACCCTTGGCGTCGCAGCGCGATGTGCTAACCGCTCGACCACAGGGTCGGGCTTCATTACCAACCAATTGTGCGCTCTTACTGGCTAGAGTGTCTCGAATAACACGCATTCAAAGATGGCACCTGATTGGCCTATTTTGCCTTCCATTTATATTACAGTTATATTTTTATGAACAAAAGTAATACAGAAATGTTGGAAACACCCTCGGAAACAATATAATATATAATATTTTCAATTTTTTATAAAAATTTTAACAGTTAAAATATTTTAAAAATTGAGTTGGTGAGCCTAACCCTCCGCCCCTTATTCAGGTAAACAATGATGTATTTATTAGGGCCCCTTCCATAATAGCAGAGTTGCCCAAAGTACGGATCGCCTACATCCAAGCCGACATGCTCTTCATATTTGATCATGCCTAGTACTTATAACATTATTTTGGGACATTACACTTAGTGTGAACATAATCTAAGGTATTCACTGAATTTTCTTCTGAATGATCTTGTGAAATTATGCAATTATCAATACATATATCATACATATATATCATATTATCTGACTGGAGATGTTTGCAGGCGCGTGCTGTCTTGTCTGGTAGTATCCATCATGCTGAACGCTTCAAAACAAGAGAAAATAGCCACTTACAGCGCGACCTTCCAGACAAGTTACGGTTAAAGGACCTTGTACCGTACCTGCTTCAGTTGTCCAAAAATGTTTTTCTCTCGTTACAGGGACGGTTCAG
Source organism: Lepisma saccharinum (assembly GCF_977018435.1). Lineage (NCBI taxonomy): Eukaryota > Metazoa > Arthropoda > Insecta > Zygentoma > Lepismatidae > Lepisma > Lepisma saccharinum. Next base: position 46,616,155 of record NC_139229.1, read on the forward strand.
ATATATTTATTTCTCTCTTTTTTTATTTCTTTACTACAGAAAAAATGTTTAAGAGGAGATGAACTGATGATGATTCGAATTGAGATTGTGCAGTAAAAACGTAGTTGAACGAAGGTAAAGGTGCAAAAAAAATCCGTTATGTCCTAAAAATGGCTAAAACAGGACCATTGGGCGAAAAAAACTCTGAAAAAGGCAAAAAAGGACAAATAAAACCCACCTTTTTCTAGCCTACAATGACCCAAAATGAACATATATTATGTTGGGTCTTCGGACACTAGGAAAAAAATGGATTTTTCCTCAACTTCCGAGTCCTACTGATAACTTCACCTTCTTCGTTTAACTTATCCAAAGGTGCAATTTCCCGGTGGAGGGTTTCAGCACTTCTTCATTAAACATCAGCTGTAAAGAATTTATCCTTTTCACTACCATGATCTTCACTACAAGAATACCAGTTCAACAAGACGAGAACCACGCGCGCGTGGAAAAGCAAACTTATAGTACGTCAATTAAGCAGGAACAAACTCACCCGACTATTCGCGGCCGCACCTCACAGGAGGCTTCATTCCATGAGATTACTAGCCAGAAGCTCTTTCAAAAAAACACGTTTATCTTTGTGGAAACAACCATCCTCTAGAGTTCCGACCCATTATTCGCGAAATATCGAGGAAAACTTCTCAAAACTGTCCTTCATGTTTGTACATGAAATATAAGAAATAAATTATAATTTAATGAAAATGCTTAGCATTTAGTGGTCATCGGTGGTGAAAAGGACATCGCGCTTGCAACTCATGATCCGATAGACGGTGAGTGTACAGTGATCGTCAAATAAAAATGGGACAACTAGATCCTAAAACTAGATTTTCGGGATATATAAAATCACATTTACGTTGTTGTTTCAATGCATATTTATTATTTTTCTTTATCGTACCCTGCAAAATATTATTGCGTTCTCTGAGAGCAGTGTTGGTGATTGGGTTCCAAAACTGGGAGAGGGCAAGGACACTTTAATTTCCATTGGTAGATGAGGTTTTGTATAGTATTGGGGTAAAAGTGGGGCCATCTGCCCCTCCCCCTAATTGCCGCCACTGTCTGAGAGATATGCTCTTTGCAAATCATCATCGTATTCAGGAAGAAATTTATTTTCTTAGGATTTTTAAAAATACGTCTAAAATTTAAACTTGCAAGAATATCAATGAATGCGTACCAATGCTTGACAGAAAAGACAAGTAAGTCACACCCCTGGCACTGTTGGTTTTTTCTCCTGTTTCCCCTAATATACAATTTACAATTGATGACCACTTGCTATCAGATATTATTCAGGCTTGAAACATAATTTCTTGATCATATTTTGGACTCTTGATTTCTAGTAAATCATCACCATTCAATCAAGTGTCTACGCTAGCAAGCAAAAATGTATGTACTCTTCCATGTAAAGTTCAAACAGTCCACTTTGTTGATTTACAGTATATTCAGTAGAAGCTTATACACCAACTGCCATGGTACGCAACTACCATTGTCGGTCAAACCTATTGTCCTTTTGTACAAATTTCAATAGTGCTCTTTACTATTGGTAGAAGACACTTCGATTAGTTTCTCAAATGCTCATCTGCAAAAGGAACAAATAAAAATAGTTTTAACATCGTATATGATACTATGAACTTACAAAATATGTTTAAAAAAATATTGATATTACATTGTTACAATCTTAGACAAGTTGAGTTAATAAATGGAACTTACAGATGTTGAGTAAATGAATTTGAAAATATTGGATCCAATTGGCACTATAATGCTTAACGATATCGTCCTGTCAGGCACGTATCCAGGAATTCCTTTCGGGGGGCTCAACACCATTTTTAAGGGGTATAATAAGAACCTCACAATTGTATATTTAAGACCAGTGGTGGCAATTGGGTTTCAAAACGGGGGGCGGAAGGCGGTGCAAGGAAAGTTTATTTTCTCTTGGTAGACAAGGCTTAACATTAAGAGGCCATAATGTTGAGGGGAAAAATGGGGAGCAACTATCACTTAAATCGTCGCAACTGTAAGGCTGTCATTTTAATCAGAACGTGAAATCGGAACAGTTTTTACCACTCGACTCCTCTGTTTCCATGCATTAACATTGTGTGCCGGAACTATCTCAGTATGTGTGTTTGTCCATTTCATCTCATCAGACATAAAAACATCTAAGGTGCCTTTGAGTGGTTTTACGAAGCTGGTACACATGCACGGGATGGACAATCCACTCGACAACGCGAGATTCAAGTTGTGGGCTGCGAACTGGACGCAGATATCTCTCGAATATTTCTCTCTGATTCGAGCCTGAACACCACTAAAGTGTCTTGTCCTCCCATGTTTTCAGCTCTTATAAAAGCAGAAACCCACCAAATTGTTCAGATTGAGGCCTTAGCACTCACAAGTGTTCACAAATGCCTGTCACAGCTTCCGCTGTCTTGTCATATATCGGCACGAAACAAAGGAAGTCTTCTCGAATACGGCTGGATCACGAAACAATTAATCCACAGTGAAAACCCTTCCGTTCCCAACACATCTAATGTTTCGTCTCCCAGTAAGATGAAATGCTTACTCATTTATCTCCAGTGACGTGCCCAAGGGAAGGTTGGTGAGGTCATAACCCTATTTGACCCAGTATTCCTTTCTTTTTTTTTAAAAAAAAGAAGACCGTCAAAGACAGGAAAAGAAATGACAAAATCAGGAATGACCACCAAAAATAGTAGGTATGCGTAACCCCTCTCCATTCCGAAAATCCTGGGCACGCCACTCTTTATCTCGGACACTTTTTTCAAAATCAACTCACCAGACGTTTTATCATTCCGTATTGGAGATTAAAGTAAGATGCGTTCTTCCTGCAGGTTTGGATATGATCCTTTAGGGTGCTGCCGTTTGCCTGCCTTCACACCTAACCTTAACAAGGCCCTAATTTTCCATCCTTGTGACTTGGATTTTTAAGACTTAGGAAGGTTTCAGACCGATGGGCACATGTCGATTGGAATGGGCCAATCAACAGCAACGTTTTACACCGTAGCGACACAAAAGGCCGCACAAACCTAGTTTCGATTTGTGAAATTCTCAGGCGACAGGGTCTGAAATCTCCCTTATTAGGCCACTGTTATTGTCACCTCGAAGTAGTAGCTCTTGTTGACAACAGAAGAAAAATTTCTCCTCATCCGGTGAGAATGCACCTCAGTTTTCTTCTCTCTCCTATATTTTCAGTGCTTGTTCACTATACAGGCAACACCTTGCAATTTGATATACACAGGACATGTACTATGTATACATTTTAACGAAAAATCGGTTGAAGTCAATGATGGCTAGGTGGCTCAGTTGGTAGAGCCCTGATTCGGGTTCTGGTAGAGTCTGCAATTTCCGCCTAAAATGTCTACATATGTTTTCTCTTTCTTATTTTCTCTTCTCGACATTCATAAAATTTTCGGCTGCCTCTTTACGGTAGTTAATTGTTTGAATGTGTTTCGAACCCAGTAGGCTTAAACAAAAGTATTATTTTTTTTATATCATGAAATTCTCGGACTGCATATACGAAATTTAGTTCTGGCAAAACTAAATCATCACTCAAAACTTTGATTTTCAGTTGATCTATGCAGCTTATTTATCTTTTAATAAACCATTCAAATATCCGGTACTGCTGAAATATTCACGAGAGAGAGAGAGAGAGAGAGAGAGAGAGAGAGAGAGAGAGAGGCCTTGATCTCTTCGGCTCTCGACCCGAACTAGCACTACACTGAGGCCCCAGAAGTTCTACTATCGTCAATGTCTTCATTTTCGAATCACTATATCTTATAAAGCAACCTGAGGACGCTGACTGATCACTAATCGACTATATGAGTTGTCACACTTACCTCTGAAATCTCATTAACCGATTCCTTGCACAGATTAACCGAAAAATTGAATCCGCGTATTTATATCCTTATTACATTCTAGAACGTTCGGCAGATAAAAAGATTCGTTAATACCGCCAGTAGTTGACTCCTTCTCTCATTCAAGAACGTACCCTCTCCCGCCTTCCAGAGATTAGAAATTACAAGGAATGGCCCTACGTGTGAAGCTACCTTTGTTGTGCAGCTTCCAAATGCTGACAAGTCTCTACATAGTGCTCAAGTCTGCTGCGACAACACCGAAAGCGCAAGAAAAGTTTACGTGCAATATTATCAACAACAGGGTTATAGAACATTCTTCGTCTTGTCTCGATAATTCTCTATCTCCTTAAATCATCGTCACATTATTAAAAAAACCAAAAACCTAATTTTATCTAGTGTAAAATAAAAAAAATCCTGGGGGAGGGGCTCGAGCCACCTCAACCCTACCTTGGATACGTGCTATTGACAATAATAGGGTTATAGAACACTCTCCGTCTTGTCTCGATAATTATTTCTCTCATATTTATAAATTTATTATATTCACATTATTCAAGACGCCAAAAATCTAATTTTATGTAGTGTAAATTTAAAAATTTCCTTAGTGGGGGCAGCTCGAGCCACCTTATCCCCACCTTGGATACGTGCTATTAACAATAACAGGGGTATAAAACATTCTCCGTCTTGCCTCGATAATTATTTCTCTCCTTAAATTATTTTCACATTATTCAACAAGCCAAAAATTTAATTTTATCTAACGTTAACTGAAAAATTTCCTGGGGAGAGAGTCGAGCCCCTGTGCCCCATCTTGGATACGCGCTATTATCAATAACAGGGTTACGGAACATTCTCCGTATTGCCTCGATAATTATTTCTCTCCTTAAAATATTGTCACATTATTTTATTTCACACCACAAGAAACAAAAAAACTCATTTTATCTAGTGTAGACCTAAAACTTTCGGGGGGGGGGCCTCGAGCCCATAAGCCCGATTTGAAGTTTGACATTGGTAACAATCTGCTGCAGGCTTTCTACGAGTCTCAACTTTGAATTTTGCGTTGCGAGATCGTGTACTTGGTTTCTGATTACGCAAACTTGGAAGCGAGTCAAGAATCGGCCTTGAAGCAGCTCAAGGCGCTTCGTATAGATGTCAAGATCAAATCTTCGTACGACAACATCACCGACCATCTGGAACTCGTTCAGAACAAACTAGACGATATCCAGGATGAACTTCGAACCAATATCAACACATTGAACACCAACCTCGATAATTTAAAATCGAGAACAGTCATCGAATTGTACAGCATCCCGAATCGGGAGTTCCCTTCCCCTTTCAATCCTCGCAACAAACTCTACATGCTGAATTTCCGTCAAAGTCTACCATCGATTTTCCATCAGTGGCAAACTTCAGTTTGTCAAGGTTTCGTACTGGTCGCTACCGCGAGCTCTACACTATCCAACCATGACAGTAAGCCACATCGGCGACCAACCGAAAGTCAGAGGTATGGAACTGGAAGATTTTACACATCCAGAAAGCAGGGAGACTGTATTTGCAACCCATAGACATCGAAGTCGGCGACAAACCGTACATAGAAAACAGACTAATGGGTTTTTTGTAATAAATCATATAATAGTCAAGTACTTACCAAAAAACTATGGGTTCGACACTAATATTGGTTGTATATATATATATATATGAGAAACAATGAGTGTTTGCATAGAAAATGATGATTTTTTCCCTTTAAAAAATAAATAGTGTGAGCTCGCACTAAGTACGATACAGAATTAGTATTATTGTACTACTTATAGATCATTTTTAATATTTTAACTTTTCCCCATCTCGTTCCCGCCGAAAAAGATCAAATGTCAACACTTCTCCCTACAACCAAAATAGTCATGGATTTGGCTCTAATATTGATTTTTTAAAATTATTTTATCATGTCACCCCCATTCCAACCTCTCCCATGCCGACTGGATATGAAATTGAACATAAATGGAATTGGGCATGCAATTATTCATCTTGACAGCCTCAGAAAATATGGTTTTATCACTAATATCTGTTATTTTAACATTTCGCTCCTTCCCTTCCTTTTTTCAGGAACTCGCAATGCATAATCTAAAACCAGAAGTAACAAAACATGAAGAAAAGTAATTTCCTTCCTAACCCCTAATCATTCCCCAATTCTTTTTTTTATTTCTCCCATTCTTTGTCCACATCTCCTCTCTCCTTATCAAGGATGTTGTTGTTGTCGGTTTTCGTAAGTTAGATATAATGAAACAAAAATGTTTAAATTTGAACATAACCTATGCACTTACTCGAAGTATTGCAACAACAAGTTGAGTTTACTCACAAGCAGTTTAACTGGCTAATGGTACACACGCTCGCACATGTACACCTTCGTACTTTTGGCGATACAAACAGCAGTACTCCGACCTTCATTTTTCAATGGCGAAATGCAGAGAATGCAGTTAATCACAGGTGGTGTTATTGATTTAGCTGCTGCTTTGTGTTTCCATCTTCCCACACTTGGTGGCGCCCCTCGCTCGCTCACGTAACGTTACGGGATGATGCTATTGATCCTGTTGAAGTATTTCACGTTTCCATGGTAACATATACAAACACAGCGGAGTTGCCAAATCTAACTGACGTTTTGTGAAGAAAGCAGCAGGGTTAGAAAAAAGGGGAGGGGATTTAGTAAACACACTCAACCAGTAATGTTTTTTATTTCCTTTGTTCTTACAAAGATGGTCAAGATACTAAAAATTGGCCGAACGAGAGGATGTAATGCTTTTAAATAAATGTTACAGTGCATCACTTTCTTTTCCCTGGTCAGACTATTTTATTTTTTCCGTCTTGCTTCAAGAAAAGCCTCGCTGGTGCAATTAGCGACCGATTCTCCTGCCCTGAAGAGCGACGGTTCGCCTCACAAATTTAGCTTAATCGTTGTGGAAAACACGAAGGTATGCGACCACTTTTACTCTAAAGGGAAAACAATCGTGAAGGCAGTAACAGGAAGGTAGTGCCGGGACCGGCAGGGGCGTGGAATTCAGACGCTCATCAACGGCTTCGAGGCACACGTACACGCATGCGCAAAAACATGTAAAAAAAATTATGGCGTGAAAGGGAACGACTCGCCCGATTGGCTCGTCCACTTCCTGTCACGTGACCAGAGGTTCGATTCGACGGCTTGAAAGCCTAAAAAAAAAGCAGTTCATAAAACAGAACGACTCGCCCGATTGGTTCGTCCACTTCTGGTCACTTGACCTGGGGCTCGATTCGACGGCTTGAAAGCATCAAAAAAGCAGTTCATAAAACGGAACGACTCGTCCGATTGGTTCGTCCACTTCTGGTCACTTGACCTGGGGCTCGATTCGACGGCTGCCAAGTTGGCAACACTGCTACTGAGGTTAACACACTCCGTAAAAGGCTACAAAAGTAACGGCGTAAAAGGGAACGGCTCGCCCGAGCGAGTCAGAGGTGGCAACACCGCTAGTGAGGTTAACACACACTATAAAAGACTACGCCGAGTTGCCAACACTGCTGCGAGGTTAACATATATCGTAAAAGGCCGTAACCTCGGGCGAACTGGAAGGAACCTTAGCTCTCTACTGACCCAGAACCAATCATCACAAGGCAACTGCGTTACTACTAGGACATCAAGGAAACACTTTGTAGATAGTGTGTTTAAAGCCGCTCGTCAATATTTCAATTGAACACAAATTCGAAATCACATTGTAATTGTTTGTTTAACAATAAACCCTTCTGAGTTCGGCTGGCTTACTATAATATCAGCATTTGACGCAAATCGATATAACAAGTAATATATATTCTATACATTATAATTTAGAGCTTATTTTCACCAGTATTACACATCGTACATACATACATACATACATACACATGTATATGTGTGTGTGTGTGTGTGAGTACATACATGCACTTATGTAATACATTCATATGGTGGGAATTTGTTAATATGTTTAATTCATGAATTAATGTGTTTAATATGGAATAATGAGGAAAATTCACAACAGATGAAAGAATATATTATTGTTCCTGTGTTTAGAAAAGTGCATAGAATGAACTGCAATAATTACCGTGGAATTTGTTTCCTCTCAACATTATATAAACTATTATCTAACATTTTTTTAACAAGACTAACCCCATATGCTAATAAAACTATAGCTATTATCAATGTGGATTTAAAAATAAGAAATGAACTAGAGATCAAATTGTAACATGAAACAACACTTAGGAAAGTTGGATTATAATCGATATGTCCATAGCTACGAGGGACACTATTTATATTTTTAGCCTTGGCAACACTGATTGAAGTTAGGCGCGATTTGACGTTTGCACGGAATCGTCTGGCATTATTGACCATAACGTACTTCAAATGTTTTGTCAATAGCTTCATTTGTGTTGTTTATGTTGCCTTGGAGATTGCGCAACAAAAATAAAATGGAATTAACTCCTGAACATTTTCGTGCGATGATTTTTTACGATTTTCAACGTGGATTATCAAGACAAGAGTGCATCGATTAACTTACTTCCACATTTGAAGCCCCATCCTTTGCCACTGTGAAACGCTGGTATAACGAATTTAATCGTGGCCGCCATTCGCTCACCGACGAGATTCGCGAAGGTCGTCCAAAATCAGTTGTTGTTCAAGAAAACATTGATGCTGTGCAAAACCTAATACTACAAGATCGTTATGTGACATACTGTGAGATTGGGCCAACCATAGGCATTAGTTCCACCAGCATATATAAAATATTACATGATCATTTAGCTGTGGGAAAGGTATGTTCTCGTTGGATCCCACACAATTTGACAAAAACTCAAAAAGATGCTCGCGTCAATTGGTGCAAACAAATGCTCAATAAATACAATCTTGGTGCTTCAAAAGACGTATATAAGATTGTAACAGGTGACGAATCATGGATATATGCATATGAGCCGGAACGTAAACAGCAGTCGACTGTATGGGTGTTTCAAGATGAACCCAATCCAACAGAAGTTGTTCGCTCTCGAAGCACATTGAAACAAATGGTCGCCTGTTTTTTCGGGAAAACTGGTCATGTGGAAACTGTGCCTTTAGAGGAACGTATAACGGTCAACTCTGAATGGCACACAACAATTTGTTTGCCAGAGGTTTTCGGTCAAATACGGAAAACAAACAAACGCCGTCGGATCATTCTTCATCAAGACAATGCCAGCTGTCACACATCTAGTCTAACAACCGACTTTATGAACAGTCAAAAAATCGAATTGATGGGTCATCCGCCATACAGTCCAGATTTGGCACCCAATGACTTCTTCTTGTTCCCGAATGTCAAGAATAAATTGCGTGGACAACGATTTTCGTCGGCGGAAGACGCCGTTGATGGGTTCAAAAACCATATTATGGAGGTGTCTCAAGAATATTGGAAAAACTGCTTTGACAAATGGTTCGAACGAATGCAAAAGTGTATTGACCATAAAGGAGAATACTTTGAAAAGCAATAAAGCAGTTTTCAATGCAAAATTCCTGTTTTTTCATTGTTAGGCTCAAAATATAAATAGTGACCCTCGTATTCATTGGTTTTAAGAAGAATAGGATTCTGCTAAAGGAGCTAAATGGTCCTACTCAATATTAATAACAAAATGAATTAATATGAAAATCATTATTGCTTTTAATTGTATTAAAGTTTAGATGTTTGTGAATACATATATTTTGTACAATTGACCAATAGAAGTTACTAAAATCTGCAGCCTATATGTTTTACAGGCAAATGATGTCAAGATTTGCTACATTTTTAAAGCGTCACACATGTAACGCACTTTTCTTAATGTTTTCCATTCATTTAGCCTATGCCATCATACTCAAGTTTTTCCATTTGTTAGTAGATACCATAAAGTACTTCATAATTCCATGAAATCAGTACATTATGAATATTTTAATCCAATCCCTTGTCTAGAAAATTTAGTTTTGTGTGTGAAATATCACACACGTAACGTTGAAATGTCCCAATTATATACAACACGTTAGTCGTTTTTGGAATACCTAAGAAACTTCTTAATATGATAAAAGTATACAATAATGAAACAGATAGTAAAATTCGTATAGGTGTTAATATATCTGAGAATTGTATAATTCATGATGTGTTAAATCAGGGAGATGATCTATCTCCATTGCTCTTTAATCTTGCCTTAGGATATGCAATTACGATAGTAAAAGAAACTAACGAAGGACTAAAATTAATAGATCTTACTCAGTTGTTGTATGCAGATGATGATTTCGACTTACTAGGGGATGATATAAATACCATTAAGAATAGAACTAAAATATTTTGAAAACCATCTAAAGAGATAAGTTTGGAAGATAGGAAAAATAAAAGTAAATATATACTTACAAGTGTTAGGTAATAATCAAAATTTAATTATGGATCACAACTGGTTTGAATTAGTCTCCAAGTACTTAGGAGTAATAAATGAAAATGATATTAAAGAGGAAATAAAAAGCAGACTTAATTCTGGAAATGTGTGTTATTTCTATCTTCACAAAAAAACTTTTATCTTCACGTACAATTTCTAGGAAATTTAAAGTTAAAATATAAAAAGCAGTAATTCTCCTGTAGTATTATAAAGGGTGTCTCAAAAAGAATTGACATTTTGAAACGGTGATATAGAGAAAAGAGTAAAAGAAATTTAATCATGGAAATAAATGTCCACAGGAATCTGGGCTATTTGTTCATAGATCCTTTCGTCTCGACTTGCTATAACTGAAAAATCGCTCGGATTTCTGATGACATTTTAAATCCAGCTATGCAGGATGTCCTCCTACGACTACAGGAATGGTTGCTTAGAATAGGTCTTCATCTACTGGAGGTAATGTTCAAGACATAAACTTACCCATCTCTTCAGCGGTATGTAATTATTATATCACCGTTTCAAAATATCCAGTCTTTTTGAGACACCCATTATGAATGTGAAACTTCGTCCCTTACATTAAAAAAGAAACATAAATTAAGATTATTTGAAAATAAAATCGTTACAAAAACATTTGGACCTAAAGTGATGAGAAGACTGGTGAGTGGAGAAGGTTACATTATTTAGAACTGCATAATACAGGGTGGCTCAATAAGTCACTTAACACCCCCAGTACAAGGACACTGCAGCGCGCAACATGGAAATGGTGATGACCAATCGTTATCAGGCCAAGGGGGAACCACATTGACGCCACCCACACGGTCGGCGGCCATCTTGATGTCCGCCATCATGAATTCAACTTCAGAATTTTAAATGGGAAGGGGGTCGTGTGATATATCAAAATGGGCTAGCATTTCACGAGAAATGCAATGGTGAAGGGTTTTTTGACGTATCTTTCACCAGTAAAAAGTTATGACTTTGAATTCTTGTACCAATTAGCTCCTTTTCGAGGTGTTAGAAAAATGCCTTAAAATTTGTTTAGCGCATCGGTAATGCATCGAGATCAAATTGACGTCTAGGGAGAGAAGTTCGCATGCCATTGCACACGATTTTAATCGGATACATCCTTGAAGAGCTGCGCATTATGAATGGTTGTCGCGAACAATTTACAATCCACAAATAGTATCCAACTTAGCCACAGCTTTTCCTTTCTGAACGAAAACGCTGTTGTGAATTTCTTTCATTATATCACATTCCATGAACTTAGAAACCCTAAACCAATAATATAATACGCAATTAAACAAAAATCGTAAATTGAAATTGAAATGTTGATATCTTTTTAAAGAGTATTCGTTCTGAAATATAAAATAGGGGAATTTATGTGCAGTTGAAAACACTGAACTCGTTCTCCAGGAGAGAATTGAAATCACATTTCAATGCAATGAAGCAAATTTCTATCGATTTTATGTTAAATTACAGTAGAGATAAATTGCACAATACCGGACGATTCTACACAGTGCGTCTTTTCCCTGATCTGTGGCGAAAAAAGTTCAGAACTCCGGCAATATGTTATTTCAACTGAGATCAACTTGTTTTACAGAGTTTCACGTTAGTAAACTTCTGGAACAGTTGGTTACTCGTTTTACTTTTTCGTCAAGAACGAAACATCATAGGTTCAAATCTCACCCACTCCTGATTTCTTTTTTTAATGTTATCTACCGAGTACGAAGTGTTGTAATAATGTAATATAAGATTATATCAAATCACTGTAAACATTTATGCGATGCATACCTCAGGAATGTTTCTGCTAATTTTCTTGATTTTTCAGTGATTGGCAGGATTTTTGGCAAGACCTTTCTTTTCATTCAGCTGTCAAAAGCTATGTTAACACACATTTAGAATTAATATATCATAAATACATGTTCGTAAACAGCATGTTGTAATAAAGGTGTCCCCGTTTAAATATCAGGTGGAAGCTCATTGCAAAGTGGTTCGGATTCCTGTTCAAACTATACGTCCAGTCTCGATTAGAACAACACACACACACACATACACACACATACGAGGTTTTTTGTTTGTGCTCTTCACTGCGGACCTAAAATATACGTCGGAATATTAAATGATACAATCACAAATATTATGACATTATGACTTTACATCGCATCTTTCTGCATCCGGAAATGCTTTGTCATAAATTACAAGCGAGGATCTAATAAGTCAATGAAGCCCGTTGTTTGGTGGTTGAAACTACTGAAGCAAAGGGGAAAAGAGCAACTAAGTGATAATGTAGATTTCTTTGTTTACTTCAAGGTTACATAAAATACACCTCAAAGTTTTTCTTTATAAATCATTCATCTACTTTCCGGTGGAAGCACAAAGTGGTTCGGATCTCACTTTAAACTGTAGGTATAGTCCCGATTAGCCTTACTGTCCATAAAATTGACTTAAAACACCAAATCAACCAATTCATCTCCTTTCAGAGTGGGCCTTCTACGATACTGTAGTCGGCCAGCATCCAAATACAGTTCTTCTTCGCGTATACCAGAGTATAATTTCAAGTAATATTGTGACTAATTTTACTTTAAATCCACAGATTGAAACGATAATAGTGTCCAGAAAAAGAACCTCAAAGTAGTCTTCACACAAAGTATTTTAATCCATTGCCAAACATTGCAGTAAAGAATAATATTATGCTTTTCCATTGACAGTATTTTCGATTCGTGGTGAATGTGCTAAAGGGAAAATGTCAAGATATCCAAATATGTAACTTTTACTAGTAAATGCATTTAAATGCTCGAAACAACAGGGGGGAACAAAAATAAACCTCAAAAATAAGTAAAAATGCAACAAAAACTGTAATAATACTTACAAATAAACTAAAAGGCAAAAAAGGCCAAAAAATGTAACAAAAAAATAAAATAGAAAGTGTTTCATGCTCTAACTGAAGGGAAACGGACATGTTATCAAGTTTAGCATTGTTTTTAAGGGTCAGAAAAGAAGTTGATTTTTCATCAACTTCCGGACCCTAATTACTAACTAAGACCATTGAAAAAGTTGGAGGGAAGGAGGCGGTTTACTTAATTTTTTCTTGCTGAGGGGTTGTATTGTCCCATATATATCCACTTTATAATACAGAAAAAATCAAGTTCATATTTCGAAAATGACTTGCAGTTATCCACCACGAGAATATGATTTTCATAGTTTAAAGTTCGTTAGTATTATTTTGCAAGGTTTCCATTGGTTTAATTTCGCACATATTTTATATTTCATGCGTTGAATATCCCTTTCATCTCTCTTTTTATACAGTCCTTTGAAAAAAGCTGAAGGTTCTTGGCAACCGGTTATGGTTCAAATGACTCCTTTTCGCTCTCCTGTTCCTTCTTTAAACAAACAACAAAACACTTCGTAACTAAACGATTGCTTGTTCAAAACATGGAATTTTTACACAATTTACAAAATATAACAAAACACCAATAGACAATAGAGTAGAGTAATCATGTTCCTTCAAAGTAACACTTGGTAGGAGGCCTATTATTTTTATTAATTTAAGCACAATGGAAAACCTATTTTGATGATGTTTCTGTCGATTTTATACTATTGCGAATCTGTATTTTTTCACTTCACACTTGGTACAAGTGTCATAATTTCTTTTGAGTTAAAGTACGTAACACCCACACCCACTCACACCTACACTTACACCCACACAAATTTACTTCCGGTCCACTTCCGGCCTACGTCCGGTCTACTTCCGGCCTACGTCCGGTCTACTTCCGGTCAACTTCCGGTCTACTTCCGGTCTACGTCCGGTCTACTTCTGGTTTACTTCAGGTCTATTTCTGGTCTACTTCCGGTTTACTTTACAGACACCTGTGGGTTTTTACAGTTTTTTATAAGTACATATATTTTGAGGGTTCAAAGCCTTACTTGGTACGAGGCCTATTGTTTTTATTAATTTAACCCCAATGGTAAACCTATTTTGACGATGTTTTTGTCCATTTTATACTATTGCAAATCTGTGATTTTTCATCTCGTACTTGGTACGAGTGTCATAATTTCTTTCGAGTTAAAGTACGCAACATTACATAATATTGCGATGGCTCGTAAGGGTAAATTTTTGCATCATGTTATGCAACAAGTTATTACGCAACATTGCGATGGTTCGTAAGGTAAAGTATTGCTCAATGTTTACGCAACAAGTTATTACGCAGACCCGTATCTAGCGTGTTGTTGGTTATGAAGTAATGGGTGTCTTCTGATTGACTTACTGTTTTGGATGTTTTCATTCGCGCTTAGGTTACTTAACGGGTTTTCGCATTACAGATCAGTCAGTATCGTGAGAGTGGTTGAAGAGTACGGATGTGTTCTTGCAGTGTTAAAAGTTAAGTATTTAATTTATTTTAAAACTACATACTATTTATTATTTTAAGTTTAAGAAGATGTATCAAGTGATTTTTTTTCCATAGTAATTTCGATCAGATTAAGTTTTGGTGTGATCAGATGTTACTTGTTGTCTCCGGAAATTCTGTATAAATAACATAGCTGAAAATTTTATCGTAATAGCTAAAATTATTTTATTATGAAGGTGGTCAAGTCGTTTTTCGCACAGATTGAATTTGTATGAATTTGTATTTGTATTGAATTTTGTATTTTTTCCCGAGAAAATGTATATATAAATACCAAAGCTGAAAAAATATTATAATTATAACTATTATCTTTTAAGTTACATTCTATCAATTATCGTAAGTTTAAAAGTGTTTTTTTCTAGTAAATAAAATCTTATTGAATTTTGAGTTGATTGTGCGTCTTATTGTTATTTACTTAAAGCATATTAAAAAAATGTCATCTACCAATTTAATCGAATGTGTTATTTGTGGGAAATCAATCTCGAAAACTAATATTAGCAAGCATAGGGCAAGATGTAGCGAAACAGGTTCAACAATAAATCGTTCGTTACCTACTAAGCCTTGTCCTCAATGCGAAAAAATAATTAGCATTGCTAATATAAGTAAAGACATGAAAATTTGCAAGGCATCAACCGGACATGGAACATTGAAAAGAAAAATTGATCATCCTGAAGCTGAAGCTTCTACTTCCAAACAAATTAAAATGTTTAATGCCCAAAAGCCGATTAGATCTGCATTCAACAACCAACTCCTGGATTTTCTTTTTACTTCGAAACCAGGCTGTGATATTTCTAGATTTTTCAGTGATATTAAAACATCTATCATAAATACTTCGAAAAATAAACTGGAAAACAACTCCATAAAAGTATACGTTGATCTAATCTGTAAATATGAGAAAACTTTTGGTACAAGAAATATTTCTTTTTTCACAAAACGAAAAACCAAGTTCTTTATTTGGCAGACATTAATAATTTGAATGTTTTTTATTCTAATCTTACTAGTGAATTAATTAGGAAACATGATGAATTCGAGGCTAAGGGATCAGTTTGGTCTTTATGTGGAAGTCCTCACAGAATAATCGCTTATGTAAATAAATTTACACCTTTTTCTGCTTCGAGCTACGTTCCACTTCCGGTAGAAATTCAGCATAAGAGAGCCGTGCTGAACATTCATAACACTGACAATAAGTGTCTTATGTGGAGCATCTTAGCTGCACCTCACCCGGTTCATTGTTCAAATCATCTGGAACTTGTTAGTCACTATAAGAAATATATCGATGAGATTGAATATGCTATGACAGGCATCGAAAATCCTGTTGTTATTTCTGACATAACAAAGTTTGAAAACAGGGCACGAAATGGAGAAGGAAAACGATTAGCTATAAATGTATATTCGTATACTTCATTTAAGCATTTTGTGCATCCTGTTAGGATAACTAATATTGTTGATGACGAAGCCATGGAAATAAATCTACTTTTCATTGCTGATTATGATCTTCATCATTACACGCTACTTCGTTCACTCACATCGAAGTTTGTCCAAGGTGTTTAACCGTATTCGACGATCGTGACCGACGAAATTACCAATATTTCAAGAATCAAGAAATTGCCAAACAAAAACTTGCTGAACATCAAGTCTACTGTGGAGTTAACAGACCGGCTCGCATGTTGATGCCCAAAGCAAATGAATTCGAAGAATTTAAAATGCACAAGGCCTTGTTGGAACATCCAGCCATTATCATCGCAGACTTTGAGGCTTTTCTCAAACCATTGTCCTATTGCGATCCGGATCCAGAATTTTCTTCCACAACACCGTACCAGCTTCATCGTCCAAATAGTTTTGGATATGTTGTTTTTTGGCAGGATAGGATAGATAAACCATATATATATATCGCGGACAGAATGTTATTGAACTCTTTTTTAAAAAGATGGTGGAGGAGGTTAAGAACATTGGCAGCTTCTTATGCCAATCGAAACCAATGCTTCTATTATGTCCGGTGTGTGAACAACATTTCACGGATGAGAATCGGAAAGTATTTCACCATAATCATATCACCGGAAACTAAATTAGTGGAATCTGTAACATCTGCAACCTCAAAATCCAGAAGCCTAAATTCGTACCAATATTTTTTCACAATGGATCCAATTACGACTTCCATTTTTTAATTAGGAATCATGGATACGATACGCAAGAAATATATATTCTTGCTCAAAACGAAGAACGTTATATTTCTATAAGTGAGAAAGTTAAGATTGCAGGAACGAATGAAATCATAGAGATGAGGTTTCTAGATTCTTTTAGATTCCTATCGGCAAGTCTCGATGCTTTAGCGAGTAAACTTACGACGAACAATTTAAAATTACAAAAGCTAGTTTCCCCAACATATACATAAAACTGATTAAAAGTAAAGGCATTTATCCTTACGAATATGTAACCGATGAATCTAAATTTGACGATGACACTCTCCCACCTCAAAAAGAATTCTTCAGTCAACTGAAAAAAAACGGAATTACGAATGAAGAATACGAACATGCAAATTTTATATGGAAGGAATTGAGATGCAATACCCTCGGCGATTATCACGATGCATATCTCAAATTAGACGTAACAATACTTGCTGATGTTTTTTTCAGGTATTCAGAAAAACAGCAATAAATATTTATAAATTAGATCCAGCATACTTCTACAGTCTTCCTGGTTCGGTGTGGTCTGCTATGTTGCTCAAGACAAGGATCAAGTTGGAATTGATATCGGACGTGGACATGTTACTTTCTATAGAAAGGGGGATACGTGGGAGGATGGTGCAATGGTCGCAGAGACACGCAAAGGCAAACAATATTCACATGTCTGAGAATCAATACGATGCAAATCGACCACCAAATTACATATTTTACGGTGACATAAACAATCTCTACGATTCGCAATGATACAAAAACTTTCCTACGGAGGATTCGAGTGGATATATCCCATTTCAATTGATATTAATCATTTCGACGATCGTCATTTTGGTCTGTTCATCGAGGTAGACATTGAATTTCCAAATAATTTGCATGATACTTTTTCCGATTTACCTCCGGCTCCCGAAATTAAATGTCCACCTGATTCTAATCAAAGCAAGCTTTTGTTAACTCTGGAGAGAAAAGAGAGATATGTCGTCCACTACAAGAATCTCCTGTTTTTGATTGGGAAGGGTGTTCAGGTAGTAAATGTAAGACGAATTCTCAAGTTCAAACCCTCTCCATGGTTAGAATCTTATATTGAGACCAACACGAGACACAGAACAGCTGCCATTTCAGAAATATATAAAGATTTTTATAAACCAATGAATAATGCCGTTTATGGAAAAACGATGGAGAATGTCAGAAAGCATATAGACATAAAATTGGTTTAAGATAACAATACATGTAGAAAATTGGTATCTGATCCTAGATATAAATCGCGAAAAATGTACAACGAGAATTTGACACTTTTTAATCTAGATATAAAATTGGTAAAAATCAGAAAACCTATTTACGTTGGTGCAACAGTTCTCGACTTGTCGAAACTGCACATGTTCGAATTTCATTATAATATTATGAAACCTCTCTATAATGATAAGCTGTCAATTTTGTACATGGACACCGATAGTTTTATTTATGACACACAAACACCTAATCTCTACGAAGATCTTAAAACATCCTTCCATGCTTGGGTATTTCGACACTTCTTCCTATCCTCAACCCAACAGATTTGGAATTTCTTCCCGCAACAAGAAGGTTCTCAGTAAATTAAAAGATTAGTGTAACGGTGAGATTATTGTTGAGTTTGCTGGTTTGCGTTCGAAAATGTATACATTCAGAACAGAGAGCAACATCACAATGAAAGCAAAAGGAACGTACAAGGAGACCGTGGAAAACAAACTAACATTCCAGGATTATATTGATTGCCTTTATTCACAGTCGAGGATACTTCGAGAGGATAATAGAATACAAAGCTCAAACCATGAGATTACAACGAATAAAATAAAAAAGTATCTCTGGATCCACACGACGACAAGAGGTGTATTCTCGAGTGTGGAATCCATACTTTGCCTTGGGGTCACTTTAGTTTAGAAGTTAATAATAATTGCACTCAACACATGAGAAAAAAACTATCAAACCAAAATTTTCAAATTAACAAAAAAATCTACACGTTGTCTAATTTTTTATACATTTTTTTGAGTCAAAGACTTTAAAGTAAATAAAAAAAATATTCTCTCCTATTGAAATTTTTAAACGATATCTTATACCGAATCGTTGAAACGTTGATATAGGAAAGATAGAACGTTCTGTCATCCTCATCTTCACGATTAGTCAAAGGTAGCATTCATTCGTTGTTCATATTTTCCGTCCTTAAATTCTAATAATTATGTATTTTATCTAACAATGTATTAAATTAAATGGCAAAAATTATGGAGAAGCAATTCTCAAAAACATTATTCTAAAATATTAACATTAAAATAAGTGTCCTTGCATAGCCACTTCAGTCTTCAAACTGCTTCCAACGGCTTCTGCTTGCTTTTCAATAAAATCTAAGTTATGTGCTGTTCAATTTACGGTGCTAGCATGTCTCACTACTACACAAAAGATCCTACAGGAGTTTATTTTTCCTGGAGGTCTGAGACTCACCAAAACCCATATAATACTAACTATCCTCATCGTTGCGATGTAAAAAGAAACATGAGTGTCTGTGTTGTTAGTAGGAGCCAGAAAATCGCATGTCACAGCTTTTGATGTTATCTGTAAAAAGCATAACAAGAGCTAGAATCATGTCGAAAATAAACTTGTAGAAGGCGAAGCTTGCATCATGAAGCCTCGAGGATGGCAGTTTCTAATTAGCTCCGTATTAACCAACTAATTCTCTTGCCTTCTTAAACCCGAAGGTTTAGCAAGAAAAGCCTTCCATCTCTCAATTTTGTATTTAATTCTGTGCAAATCACATGCCTGGAAGCTTGAGTGTATCGCCCTCACTGTTTATTCAGCTTTTGACCTTAACTATTGATCATGCATTTTTATTGCATGTTTCCCATCTCAACACAAAATATATATTTTCTCTTGGATTAATTTTAACTATGAGGATGAGAATTTAAGAATATTCTACATATTCAACGAATTCATTTGATTACAATGCAACAACATTTTATTTTTACGTCATATGTTTCAATATTTTCATAGTCATCCAAACGTTTGACAAAACATTTTTTAGTTACAAAGATTGGAAGAGAAATAAAAGTGGTTGAATAATTTCTAGAAGTATTTCTTAATATGGGACAGGGGTTTAATTTTTTTTCTTTTTTTCTTTCGTGTAACCACTATGTTATCGATGGGAACAAGGCAAGGCCAACATTACCACTATGTTATTGTGTTGTGGAGGATTTTTCCATTATCAATTCTGTTCACACACAAAACTTAGTGCCTGTCTGCGTCCATACCTAGATCAAAAGATTCAAAACATGTCTCAGCCCCTTGTAACTTATTTAATTATTTACACTTGTGCTTGTATTTGCTCTCTTCGGGTTTAAGAAGTCTAGAGAGTTAGTTAGTTAGTTGTTTCCCACTGCACTATTTGAATTTGAATAATTACATGTTAGTTATAAACGCATCGTTGACATACTGTCTGATCATATATGTGTTTGGGTTGAAGCTTCGTATCTACCTGCAACATTTATTTTCTTCATTTTCTTGTTATCTGCTTTTTATATAGAATATTAGAAACAACACATTTCCATAAACAGTATTTCATGTTATACAAAACATTTAAGTATATACACCATCAGTAGTATAAAATACAATACAACCAGGACCACTTACAAGTGTACAAATGATGAGCTCATATAATTAAACAGCCCGATTTGCCCACACTTAAAATTATGCCAAGATGCCCTTATTCCCCAATTCTTCAAGTGTAATATGCTCTTAATTCTAAGAATTTTCAATCCTAGTGTACAAATGATGAGCCTCCTCAGATTGATTTGCCTACACTTATAAAAGGCACTTCTGTGAGATTGTTGTCCATAAATTTGTTAAAAATATGCCCCTCTTGATATTTTTTGCCCACACCTAAAACTAGGCCAAAACGTATTAACACACACACACACACACACACACACACACACACACACACACACACACACACACACACACACACACACATGTAATGCAAGAGCTCTTGCATCATGCTCTGCAACAAATTATTATCCAATATTATGCAACAAATTATGATGTAATAGCTATTACATCATGCTATGCAACAAATTATTATTTAATATTATGAAGCAAATTATTAGGCATGTATTGTTTTCTAATTTGTTAATTATGACATAATGTGATGATGTGTTATATTCTGATTGCTTTATTGTTTCAGATGTTTTAATCCGTGCTTAGGGTATATAAAGGGATTTTGCGCTACTCCTCAGCCAGTATTGTGAGAGTGGCTGAGGAGAACAGATGTGTTGTTACAGTGCTTCTCATACTTACAGGCCTGTTTGGTTTAATATATAATTCATATTAAATATATTTCTGCTATATTGAACAAAAAGGGCTTATATTTTGTATAAAAAATCTGATATTTGTTGCATCCAGCTTGTTTGTTGTAATCCACTCATATTTAGAGTCAGGCTTATATCTGTCCCAGCCTGTTATACAAAAATCAATACATAACACTCAGCGCTAGGTCATTGCCTTTCTAGACATGCATGTCTGTGCAGGCATTTGCGGAAGGTCAGTGTAGATCAATATTTATTCTCTTTTTCCACTTGTGGGCTATTAGCTTTACAACCTGTCATTATAAGCATAGAGTTTTGGTTTAAAACACAAAAAAATTTATATAATAAACCGAGGATAAAAATTAACAATATTAACATATTAAATATACACAAGAAATATACAAAGCACACAGCTGAACAAAATATATATATATATTAAGTACAAAATTCTGAATTGAACCTCAGAAAATCTTATATAATAAACCAACAACAAAAATGCCAAATCAAAAATATTGCAATCAGTGTAATAAGAATATATCCAGGACCAATTGGGCCAGACACCAAAAGAATTGTAACCCAGGCAAATTCAGAACTCCCACTAAAATATGTTCTAAATGCAATAAAATATTTAGCAAGGCATATTTCAATAGACATGTGGGTTCTTGTTCTGCACAGTTATCAACATTGCCCACTCAACCATCTACATCTGGTCTGAAAAGGAAGCATGAAGCAGCTGTTAATGCTGGACCGGCAAAGCAGCCACGCTATGAACCCATCCATAGCAGTTTTAACGGCCAATTAAGGTATCAACGTTTTATATCAGAGCCAAGATGTGATATTAAGAATTTTTTGAACAGTATAAATCCAGATGTGCAGGCAATTCTAAATGCACAAAATGGCTCTTATAAGCTGTCTCTCAAATTGTTTACACAATATAAGAAGCCAAATGGCACAAAATTTACACAGCCCCACATAACAGAAACTGTACCTGTATATTCAAATGCAAATTCAGACAAAATAATAAGCAGTTTGATAGATCAATTGAATATTAAACACTCTGAATTTGCAGCAAAAGAGTCTGGATGGAGCCTATGCGGATCTCCACACAAGTTATATGTTAATATTTCTGAATTCAACCCATTACAAGGTTCCACTTATGTGCCTTTACCTGCCAATATCAAAAACAAAACAGCCGTGGTTAATATAAAAAATAATGACCAGAAATGCTTTTTGTGGTGTATTTTAGCTGCTTTGTATCCAGTTTCAAGGCATCCTGAGCGAATAAGTTATTATAAACAGCATGAAAATGATTTTGATGAGGCAATGGAGGGTTTAGAATATCTAATGTCTGTTCAGAATATTGATAAATTTGAAAAAAGCCCCGGGATATCAATGGCAAACAATTATCTATTAATGTATTTACTTGTTCTACTGGCCGTGACAATTGCTTGATAGATCCTCTCAGAATCAGTACATTTGATGATGAATCTGCTGTTCCGATTGATCTGCTCTTAATTAAAGGGGATGGCACATATCATTACACTCTGATACATAATCTTGAAGCTTTAGTCAGAACACAACTAGACAAAACTCATAAAATATTCAAGTTATGCAGAAGATGTTTGTCTGTATTTGATGGTCAAAAAATGGTGAATGGGGTTCGGGAAGAGAATGCAGAAATTGCTAAAAACAAGTTACTTGAGCATCTGAAATACTGTGGCAACCATAAACCTGTTCATATGGTGATGCCAATGCCAAGTGAAAATGCAAAATTCGAAAAGTTTGAGGCCTTGTTGGAACACCCAGCATATATAGTCTGTGATTTTGAATCAAATCTCAAACCCCTTGCATTCTGCAGCCCAGACCCTGAGGAATCTTCAATTATACCATACCAGCTACATGAACCTTCCAGTTTTTATTATGTGGTTGTACAGGATGGGGTTGTTAGTAAAGAATATTTATACCTGGGAGCAGATGCCATCAAAGAATTTGCACAAAGAATAGAAAATGAGTGCCATGACATAGCATCTAATATTTTATTAAAATCAAAACCCATGTTGCCTTTAACAGAGAAACAGATTGAAGATTTCAACAATGCAGAAAAATGCCCGGTATGTGATTCTGAATTTTCAGATGCAAATATCAAGGTTCATCACCATTCTCATACAGATGGTAAATTCTTAATGGCCCTGTGTAATAGCTGCAATATTCTGATCCAGAGACCAAAATTTGTCCCCATATTTTGCCATGGTGCATCCAATTATGATTTTCATCATTTGATCAGGTACGAGGGGTTTAACAAGCAGAATTTAAATATTTTAGCTGAAAATAATGAGAAATATATTGCCATTAACAAAATAATTAAAGTTAATGGTGTTTCTATTCACTTAAGATTTCTTGATTCCTACAGAATTTTATCGGCTAGCCTGGCTACACTGGCCACTCAATTATCTGATGATCAATTTAAAATCACATGTGCTTTGTTTCCAAATCAGGACCTGAAATTAATTAGGCGGAAGGGTGTATATCCATATGATTATGTTACAGATTTTTCTAAATTTGATGAGTGTTCTCTGCCACCACAACAAGAGTTTTACAGCAAAATCAGAGCATCTGGAATCACTGATGATGATTATTACCATGCCCAATTAATGTGGAACAATTTAAAATGCAAGACATTTGGTGATTATCACAAGGCTTATTTAAAACTTGATGTGACCCTCATAGCTGATATACTGCAGGCATTCAGAAAATCTTCCATGGAAAATTATAAGCTGGATCCAATATATTTTTACAGTGCTCCGGGCCTAGCATGGTCTTGCAATGTTTTTAAACACTAAAATGCAATTGGATCTGATCCAGGATCAGGACATGTATCTGTTTATGGAGCAATGTATAAGAGGAGGCATGGTGCAATGTTCTCAGAGATATGCCAGAGCAAATAACAAATATATTCCTGATTATGATCCAGCACTGCCATCAAATTACATACTGTATGTAGATGCCAACAGCCTCTATGGTTATGCCATGATGGAAAAACTGCCAAATGCAGGGCTTGAGTGGGTTGAAGGTTTTAATATTGAAGATCTTAAGGATTATGATGACAGTAACTATGGCCTGTTCTTAGAGGTTGATCTGACAATTCCAGATAATTTACACAACACATTTTCTGATCTGCCCCCAATTCCTGAGGTTAAGTGCTCACCTGGCTCTAAACAGAAGAAATTGATGATGACTCTAGAGCCGAAACAGGATTATGTCATATATTACAAAAACCTCCAGTTCCTGATGCATTATGGTGTTCAAGTGACCAAAGTTCGAAAAGTTTTGAGGTTCAGGCACTCAACATGGTTGAAGCCATATATTGATACAAACACAGAGCTTCGAACATCTGCAATGAGCCAATTTGATAAATCTTTGTTTAAATTGATGGTAAATTCAGTGTATGGCAAAACAATTGAAAATGTCAGAAAACATATTGATGTTAAAATAATTACTGACCCCAGCCGGAGAAAAAAATTGATTGTAAAGCCTAATTTCAATTACAGAAGAATTTATGATGAAAATATGGCACTTTTCAACATGAAAAAAACAAAGATTAAGTTTGATAAGCCTATTTATGTAGGGGCTGTGATATTGGAATTGGCCAAATTACACATGTTAAAATTGTATTATGATGTGTTGAAGCCCTTTTATAAGGATCGTGTAAAATTGATGTACATGGACACAGATAGTTTTGTTCTTGATATTCAAACAGAAGATGTTTATCAAGATATTGCACAGCCTGAATTGTTTAAATATTTTGATACCACTGAACATTCAAAAATTAAACACCACAACAAAAAAGTGCCTGGCAAGTTAAAAGATGAGACACTTGGTGATTTTATTGTGGCATTTGCTGGGTTAAGAGCCAAGATGTACAGTTTTGAAACATGTAGTGGTGTTGTTGCCAAAAAGGCCAAGGGCATTGGCAGAGTAACTGTGGACAAAGAGCTTGAATTTGAGGATTACAAAAATTGTCTCAAATCCCAGAGTTTAATCAGAACATCAGAATCCAGAATTCAGAGTGTGGATCACTTATTGACTAGCAATATTGTAAGAAAAGTGGCTCTGGATCCACATGATGATAAGAGATGCATTTTATCATGTAAAACACATACTTTACCATGGGGTCATTGTGATTTGAAAAATAGCAAACAATGCCCAATTACAGAGCATGATTTGAAATAAATAAACATGCCTATGAACTTATTTGGGTTCAAAAATCAGGCTATTATGGACCTGCCAACAGCACAACCCTCTTCTGATATGATATCTAAACTGAGTGCTTTGTTAATTATTCATCTGAACAGCATACTTACAGTTGTTGATGATAAAACAGGTAAAACATTGTACATAATTAACAATAATTTAAATCATTACCAATTACCTGCAGGTGGTCAATTACAATTTATTACAACCCCTGAGGGTAATGTCAAGATTTCAGTAGGGAGAAATATTTATAGAATTAAGCACTCAAACATGATTTCTGGCACTGTATATACTGTTTCTGCTGGTGACTGCTTATATATTGAGGTCCCTGGATCATATGACAAGCTTATACCTTTTTTATAGAATTAAGAATCAGATATTCAATAATAAATAACCACTAAAACAAAAATGCCTAATGATATATTTGGCCATACAAGACATGAAGATCACAGTGATGAGATTCTGATGCTTGATGTCAGAGTCAAGAAATTAAGAAGTGATTTACAAGCTTTACAAACCACACTCAATGCCAGTCTTCAATTAGAAATTACAAATTTACAATCACAATGCATGGACCCTCTTCTTAAAATTGACTCAGAACTTAAATTATTGCTTCAGAAATATACTGACCTGGCCACATTAGATAATTTTCAAAGTTTAGAAGAAGCTGTAGCAGCTCTTCAAGCCAAATTTAAGAGCCAGGCCACCAACTCTGAGCAATTGAAACAACAATTGGAAGAGCAGATAAATAATGTCCAGACACAGCTCCAAACAATTGTCAAAAGCATAAAATCACAAGAAGATTTTGATCTAGTGATTTCCACTCTAAAAGAACAGATTCAATCGCTCCAAATACCTAATCTGGACCCTCTGAACAATGCCATAGCCGAGGTTAAAGAAAAAATTGAGACACTTGAAAATTTTATGAACAATTTGCCATCTTCTGATGCTTTGAGTGCAATAACTCGGAGTGTTGCAAATATCAAGCTGCAACTTGAAACATATGAAGATTTTGGAAAAATTCAAAGTACCATAACCCATCTTGAGGGTACAATAGCAGCAGTGCAAAGTGATTTGACAAATATACAAGAATCTCTAGAATCCCGCCTGCCTGGTATTGTAGACACACTTGTAAGTGTCCAGCAACAGATCACAAAGCTTGAAAACCTCAACATTGAATCTGTGCTATCTCATTTTCATAAACTTGATTGATGATATCCAAACAAAGCTTGATATTTTACAACAATCAACACCCACTCAGGCAGATATAGCCCTGCTCCAAGATGCTATGCAAAATGTGGCTGATGCTTCTGAATTAAACAATGTGAAATTGGCACTTGAATCTCTGCAAAATACTGTAACAAATCTGCCTACATCACAGGAACTTAAAAATATTAAGAGGGCAGTGAATAGGATATTGAAATCAGAAGATATCAAGAATATCCAGACAGAGATCAAACAACTCACTCAGACAGTGGCCACTCTACCAACTAATCAACATATTAATGAACTGCATGCCCTGTTTGATGATATCAGAAGACAGGTCCATGATCTTACTGCTCAAAATTCAAAATTGGCAGTTATTGAAAATTTGCAACAAATTGTAGCTAATATCAAGCAACAGCTAGGGACCATGGAATCCAATCAAGCAAATGCCCTGTCTGTTTTTGCCACGCAGCTTCAAGAGATTGTGCAACAATACAAGAAACTTGTTGTGGACATAAAGATCAAGCCAGGCCATGATGATGTTGTTAGGACCATCAATGAGCATCTTGAATCTGTAACAAGCAGATTGCTTACAGCAGAAAAAGAAATAACAGGCATAATCGAGAATCCAAAACATACAGTAATTCTTGAATTGTACAGCATCCCCAACAAAGAATATGATTCACCATATACACCTGGTGGCAAAATATATATGCTGTCCCCTGCACAATTTTATTACCAGTTTTTTGTTGGGGGCACACTTAGACCAATCAAGATCAAATATTGGCTTCAACCACAGGCACACCACTACCCCACCTTATCAATAACAAATGCTGACAACAAACAAAAAATCACCAGTGTAGAGTTAGAGGATTTTACAGACCCCAATACATTAGAAACATCTTATGTTGAAGATGATGGCTCTCTGGAATTTAAAATACAAATAGGGGACAAATTATATTTAGAAAATCCTGTAGTATCAGCTGCTGAACACCCTATAGTTGCAATATTCTTGTTTTCATATTATGTCTAGACAAATTATTGTTGATGAATTACACAGACAAGCCAGACATAATTATAAGAGACTGCCAGTAGTTACAAAAGGCATAGATGATTTATGGCAGAGCGACTTGATTGAAATGCCAAGTGGACAGCTGAAAAACTTAGACAAAATCAACAAGGGCTACAAGTATCTACTCACTGTAATAGACACATTTTCAAAATTTGCCTGGGCTGTGCCACTCAAATCCAAGACTGGAAAATGTGTTACAGAAGCCATTAGAACAATCATCAATCAGAGTGGAAGATCACCGCGCTATTTGCAAACAGATAATGCCAAAGAATTTTATAATTCTGTGTTCCAACAATTTATTAAAAGCCAGTCAATAAAACATTAATCGAGTTACAGTGATCTCAAAGCCTCAATTGTAGAGAGATTCAACAAAACCCTAAAAAATCTTATGTATAAACAATTTACACTTCAAGGTAATTATAAATGGATTAATATTCTTCCAGAACTTCTACATAAATATAACAACTCGGTCCATTCTACAATCAACATGAAACCCTCTGAAGTAACTTCATCTGATGAGCAAAAATTGATCAGGACTGTTTATTATCCTAGATACCAGCCAACAACAAGAAAGGCCAAATACAAGGTGGGTGATCAAGTAAGAATCAGCAAATATAAGCACTTATTCAAAAGAGGCTTTACAAGAAACTGGAGCACTGAATTATTTACAGTGGTTCAAGTTAAACCTGGGACCCTTGACACATATATAATAAAAGACCACAGAGGAGAAATTCTCAAAGGCAGATTCTATGAAGAAGAACTCAGCAAAACTAAACAGCCTGACACATATCTCATAGAAAAAATCATCCGCAGAAAAGGCAACAAGTTATTTGTCAAATGGCTAGGACTTCCAGAACACAGCTGGATCGATGCAGACAAAGTGATAATATGAGCACCTGGGATGTTATAAAAAGGCTGGCAGAACCTGAACAGCAGATTAAGAGAAATGGCAAGTTCCTGCCTGAAAATATTAGATGTCTTATTGTTGGGCCATCAGCTTGTGGTAAAACTACACTAATGATTGATAATTTTTTATTGGCACCCAACTGGTTAGACTGGAAAAACAGGCACTTGTATGTTTTCTCTAAGAGCTTGGAACAATTAAAATATCAGCTGCTGATGAAGCTATATGATGGATTGGATATAGCCACTTTTGAACCAGATGTTAAGCCACTTCATGAATGTCTCGATAATTCTGTTGTTATGTTTGATGACATTATACTGGATAATCAAAACAAGGTTAGAAATTTCTTTACACAGGGCCGACACAAAAACATTGATTGCTCCTACCTGGCACAGACTCCTTCTAAAATACCCAAGCAGCTGATCCGAGACAACAGCAATTTTATATGTGTGTTTCATCAAGATCATACCAACCTCAAACACATACATGATGAATATGTAGGTGGGGACTTGAGCTACAATAATTTTTCCAAGTTTTGCAGTAGGTCCTGGAATCAAAAGAGTTATGGGTTTGTCACAATTGATATGACAAGAAAACCCAATAGTGGCAAATGCAGAAATAAAATCACCAATTTTCTAGACATTGAAACATATATAAATAACCATGAAAAGGCCAATCATTGATGATCTTAAATTAAGAGATTATCTTGTAAAAAGATTTAAGGGATGGAAATCACAGAACCGAGGAATTTATGAACAACACAAACAAACAGAGCAGCCAATTATTGATGCTATTAGTGAATTAGGTAAAAATATCAAAACTGTTACAGAGCAAAATCAAAATTTGATCACAGAGCTTGTACCTGCAGCTGCAAGGAACATATTAGATTATCCAATCACCCCACTTTCCAGTATTCATACACCTAGTCCTGTTGCTCCTCGAAGAATTGAAGCTACTCTGGATCCTATTGAATTGGGTCTTCTTGCTCAAAAATATTTAAGCACACCTAAAGACAACAAAGATGAGGTCTTTGGCTTATATGCTGACACAGAGCGTGATGGTAGCATCATACATAGAATTGGCGATTTCAGAGTAACATTTATGGGAGATGATATAATTGTATATTCAGAATCTCATCTTGGAGAAAAAGGTGCTTTTGTTAAGTATCTTGGCACACCTGGATTGTGGGAACTGATGACTAGGAAAAGGCCTGGCAGCTATACAGATCAAGATTATGAGCACTACAAAGAAATATTAATAAAATCAGATGCTCTATACCAGAACAATGATCCCACACAAAAAAGAGTCAAGTCTAGCAGTGGAGCAAAATACAACAATTTAATCAAACCCATATGGTCACAAATTAAGACAGGCAGTGGAATCAAACAATACAACACCCTGCCTAAAGAATTTGTGTGGGTTGATGATGTCAGGAAACTTGTAGATAGGTTATTGGTGATAGCTGGGGAGGAAAATGCTGGCAACCACAATTTTTACAATGAAAAGGTTGGAATTATGGACATGATAAGCACAAAATTGTCTAATTTTATAGTGAATGACACTAAGGGGATTGGATATCTTATAAAAATTATTAATACTCTACCACCTAAATTTTGGAATATTTCTGAGGGTCGGGGGTTGGTTAATGACATTATAAACAAGCTGCCATTTGAACTACATATTCCAGGCTATCAGTATTGTGGTCCCGGTACAAAATTGGACCATAGATTAAACAGAGGTGATCCTGGTGTTAATTTCCTAGATGCTGCTTGTAGAGACCATGACATAGCATACAACACACATTCTGATCTTGACAAGAGACATGTTGCAGACAAGAAATTAGAAGAGGCTGCATTTGGTAGATTTGTAAGCAAAGATGCTTCTTTGAGTGAGAGAATAGCAGCATTGGGGACCACCATAGCTATGAACACCAAACAAAAACTGGGGTGGGGGCTGTGAATATGTATATAATAAACCTAGAATGAAGGCCAAGGGTGTTATGTATCAAATACCTTATGCAGGTCTTAAATCTCTTAAAACTATTGATAGTCTTTTAACCAAAAAGCAGAGCAAGAAAAAAGCTCTTGTATTCCCAAGGGCCATGGTATGAAATTGTTGCTTAGTACCCCCCAATTAAAAAAATTACAACAATCTAGAAAAAAATCACATGTGGGGGTTTCATATTTACTATCCCGGCCATCTTAGCAGCACTTGGTGCTGTTGGGAGCTTGGCTGGGGGATCAGCTGCCATAGCAAGAACAGTAATAGATGCCAAGAAAAATAGGGCAGAATTAGATGAATTGAAGCGCTATAACCTGGCCATGGAGAAACAAGGCAAAGGTGTTAAGAGAGCCATGAATAAGTTTAAAAAAAAACAAGAGCCGCTTACAAACCAAGATATTGAAGCTTTAATCAAGCCACTGGGCATCAAAAATTTTAGAGGTGTGTACATGTCTGATTCTTTGCCAGAACAACCACTCAACAAAGAGTGTGGCATTGTTAATTTGGATAAGTACAAAAATCAGGGCACTCACTGGATTTGTTATCTTAAATATTTAAAAGATGAGGCATTTGTGTTTGATTCATTTGGAGGTGTTCCACCTGAAAATTTAGTAAAATATCTAAAATCAGCTAATCTTTATTACAATAATGCCCGTGTTCAAAACTTCAAAGATGTTAATTGTGGACATTTGTGTTTATCTGTTCTTAGATATATGTCTCAAATAAATAAACCATCAATTGAAAATTTTCAAAAAGCCTTGTGGTATCTGAAACATCATGGGGGTATTCCATCTCACCAGCCAAAATTCAATATTGAAACTCAAATTACATGATGATATAGTGTATCCCAAAACAATAGCTCTCAGAGCATTTTATGGCATGTACTTGATCCCTAATATTACGCACCACAACAACAAAATTGCAGTAGGGGATCAAAAAATTGTCATCACTCCAGGGCAATATAATCTGTCCACTTTAAATGCTCAATTACCCAGAGGTATAGTATTAACTCAAAATTCTGTTACTCACAGAGTAGAGATTGTATCTGCTACAGAAACAGTGGATCTGGGTACTATAGGAGAGCTGT
This sequence comes from Lepisma saccharinum, assembly GCF_977018435.1. Classification (NCBI taxonomy): domain Eukaryota; kingdom Metazoa; phylum Arthropoda; class Insecta; order Zygentoma; family Lepismatidae; genus Lepisma; species Lepisma saccharinum. The sequence continues at coordinate 46,647,882 of NC_139229.1, forward strand.
TAGGTTTTGAGAACAACACAAAACTTGAAGCGGCCATCAAACACACTGCTATTAATATACCTAAATTCTTAGCCATAGAGACTCTGAATATTCACTGTAATGTGGCCGAGGGTATGATCACCAAATCAAATGGCATAGGCACTCACAAACAAACTGGCATTATTGCAACATTTTAACCTAATTCTGAATTTATGGAGCCAATCATCTACACTCCATCCCCAACATTATATTTTCCTGTGTGCCATAATAGAATAGATAATATTGAATTGATGGTCACTAATAAAAAAGAAGAATTAGTTGATTTTGCTGGAGCCACAACAACTGCAATCATAGAGATTAATATTTAAATAAAAATACATACAAAAAAAATGGAAAATATTGAGAGTTATGAGCTACAATCATTCCCCCCAAACAGGAGGACATTTGCAAATTTAAATCAACCCAACACAGAAATTGAGGTTGATCTTGATGTAGGGGATGGCTTTATACACCCCCACAGAGCAGATCTATACATCAAATTTGATGTTGTAAAGCTCGATGGAACAGATTATCCGGCAAATTCAAATATATGATTGGTGGACAATTTTGTGCCGCATCTGTTCTCTGAAATTGAGATCAGAAAGCATGGTGTTGTTATAAACAGAATAGATTATCCCGGCATTACCTCCACAGCTTTGGCCACACTAAAATTATCCAAAACCGAGGCTTCTTACTACAAAATAGGTGGATTTGAGGCTGGTGATAAAATTATATCTAAGAGCCACACAGTGCTGTTCCCTATGCGCCTGTTGCCAGGATTCTTCTCAGATTACAAAGATATTATGTGGAAGGGTGGTTTAAGAATCACATTTAGAAGAGCTGCCAATGATAATAATGCTTTGATGAGGTACAGCACATTAAACTCTACAGGGGAAGCTTTGCCCAATACCCTACCTGATGAAGGCAAATGCATTTTTCAGACTATGGAGCTAAGAATCCCAGTTGTTGAATATGAAGCCAGTTATGCTCTTAAATACAAAGCTGATATAATAAAAAATCCATAGATTCCTTTACAATTTTATACATATCAATGTGTACAGAAGCCCGCATCTGGTACCTATTATGAGTTTGATGCTACAAATTCATTCTCCAGTATACAATATGACATGCCGGATTTTGTGGTGGTATTGTTTCAGACTGGAAGACACAATAATCAGGAAAAAAATTCAAGTAGATTTGATAACTGCAACATCAAGAACATATATCTTAAAAATGGCAGAAATGAGGTATTTCCCAGAGAAAATTATAATTTAGACATGTCCAAGGATGATTTCCTTAAATTATATGAAGCATTTACAGCATACAAAAGGGTCACTACTGGCAATACTGATATGTATTACACACCAGATGAATTCAAAGCACAGAGACCTATGTTTGTAATCAACACTTCCAAAAGAAAACAAGTTGTGGTTAATGACAGGACAAACATTAAAATTATCTGTGAATTCCATGAGGCATTACCTGATGACACCATATGTAGTGTTATTCTCATAGGTGAAAAATCATATGTTTATGATGTAAGAAATGAGAGAGTCACAGAGCAATTCTAGAAGAATTACATTGTTTTAATATTAGATAAACAAATTGAACCTGGTATCCAATTGAACTTAAACCAGAAGTAAATATGTGTGTGTGTGTGTGTGTGTGTGGGTGTGTGTGTGTGTGTGTGTGTGTGTGTGTTAATACGTTTTGGCCTAGTTTTAGGTGTGGGCAAAAAAAATATCAAGAGGGGCATATTTTTAACAAATTTATGGACAACAATCTCACAGAAGTGCCTTTTATAAGTGTAGGCAAATCAATCTGAGGAGGCTCATCATTTATACACTAGGATTGAAAATTCTTAGAATTAAGAGCATATTACACTTGAAGAATTGGGGAATAAGGGCATCATCTTGGCATAATTTTAAGTGTGGGCAAATCGGGCTGTTTAATTATATGAGCTCATCATTTGTACACTTGTAAGTGGTCCTGGTTGTATTGTATTTTATACTACTACCATCAGAAGTGTGATTGCAACAACGTTACCACTACGTCATCCGACAAAAGGCCAGAATCGGTATTGTTATATTTTATTGCTCAGGTCATTTCTTTTTATAATATATACAGCTATAGGTGAACATAGTAACTTAAGCCCTCAGAGTCCTATACCAACAAAAGTACACCTCTGTTAACTGCCTTGTATGGGGGAGGGGGGGACAATTGTAGCTGTTGGTGCAATACACTTTGAAGTTTTGTTTTCTAAGTGCCACACATCAATTTCATCATAATTATCATTATTCATCCTCATCGTTGCCATTAACCAAATTTGAACCTTCTTTTTTTACAAATTTTCGTACTGATATCCGTACACTCTGAGCCTTAGTAGATAAACAGAAATCGTCTAAAGTTTGAACTCGTGACCCCTCCCAATACCGTTGCAAGCTTATTTGTGATTGTTCTCCTCAATTATTCAAAGTACCTCACTTCCATATTCAAATACACAAAAGTGAAGGGGGTTCATATCACATTAGTGATTTTAAATTGTATTCTTGGGGTCATGCACACACTTTCTAACATTATTGCCTGATACTAAAATAATCAAAAACACACTGCTGTGCTTAATAAAAAGAAACATCCATTCATTGCCAGATTGTACACCTAGTGTGTATACAGTTTATAGTGGCATCACAACACAGGTTATAACTCATTATTAAGTCTGATAAAAAAATCGGCAGTAAATATGAGAATTCTTGCTGTGAAATTTGTATGCTGTTTAACCTAACAGAATTCGAATCCCTGAGGGAGCCAAGTACTGAGCTCTTGCATTCCATATTAGCAAAACCTTTATATTTATAACCTCAATTTACTAATGGGGAAATTCCCCTTAGTCAAACAATCAGCATATTCACATAACCTCCTATAAAGAAAGGGGCATAACATTCCTGAGCTAGTATTATTGATGTGACATTCTGAACAGGTTAATGCCCACACATAGCTGTAAGTGCATCAAGCTCTACGCAGACACTTAGGAATGTTTAGAATGCAAAAAATTCTCGTGACAAAACACGTAATCGGGAAATTCCCCTTAGACAGCCATTCAGCTCAAATCACATGACCCTCTCTCTCTCTCTCTCTCTTTTATAAAGAAAAGAGAAAGGTATAACATTCCCAAGACAGTATTATCGATGTAACATTCTTAACACGTCAATGCCTTAATGTTTACACACATACATAAGCACATCAATCTCTACACACTCACACACACACACATACACACAGGAATGTTTAGAATGGAAAGAATTCTCAGGAAATTCCCCTTAGCCATGCAAGTTAAATGATCCTCTCTCTTCTTTTTATAGAGAAAAGGGAAGGTTGTGTCATTCCCAAGCTAGTAATATTGACGTGACATTCTTAACAGGTCGACGGCACATCTACACACACGCACGCACACTCGGAGAATGTTTGGAATGCGAAACTATTGATTTTGTCTGAGTAAAAGCAACTAGGTTACATGAGAATTCTGGCCAACATTTCTGTGTTGCAGAAGTTTCTTTGGAAAAATATTTGCAATTAAGAAATTATTAGCCCGTCTAGTTCGCTACACTTTTAGACATATGGTGGAGTGCAGGTACATCCCAGCGCCAGGCAAGTACAGTAGAACTGTGTTTTTTGAACTTCTGCAACTATAAAAGAATTTTTATACAATAAAATTGGAATTTAAGCTCTTGCGTAAAACAAATTTTCAGTTTTTTACACTTGGTAAATCAGCTAAAATCATGATTTTCAGTTAAATTACACTAAGAGAGCTCACTATGAAATTGTTAGATTTTGGGTGTGATCGCTCGTGCACCCTATGACTACTAGCTTTAAAATAAAATAAATACTTAACTTTTAACAAAAAAAAGGAAAAACCCACAGGTGTCTGCCAAGTAAACCGGAAGAAGACCGGAAGTAAACCGGAAGTAGACCGGAAATAAATTTGTGTGGGTGTAAGTGTAGGTGTGGGTGGGTGTGGGTGTTACGTACTTTAACTCGAAACAAATTATGACACTCGTACCAAGTACGAGATGAAAAAACACAGATTTGCAATAGTATAAAATCAACAAAAACATCTTCAAAATAGGTTTTCCATTGTGCTTAAATTAATAAAAATAATAGGCCTCGTACCAAGTATGACTTTGAACCGCCAAAAATACACTACTCAATAGGTTCAAATCCGGGAACTTTTCTAACGATGGAAGCGGCCCCGGCGCCCACCCAGCGTCGAATAACATGTGTACCTGGGGGTTAAAGACGGTCAGGGGCGTGATGCGATCACATCTCCCCCACTCATGACCGGATCAAGAAAGTGTGGGGCGTTTACCCCCACGCCCCCTATACGCCTTCATGGCGTGGTACTATGCACAGGGGAGCACTTTACCTTTTTTTATAATACATAATTTAAATAACATTACATTTTGCATCCTGAATACATATATGTGATTTGTGAATTAATCATGATGTGTGTGTTCGTAAGAGAGACAAATACGCGCCTTCCCTATTTTGCCAACGGTTTTAAGACCAGCCAAGGCAACCTCCTAGGTTCACATCCGGGATGTTTATGGTTTGCTTCGAGCAATTTTGAAATGAATTAATTTATTTTACGTACTTCTTCCTTCTCGTTTCTGCTACTTTTGGCTAATTTCAAATATGAGAATGAATGATGATAAGATTAAATAAATGAATGCACAATCACAGACACATATGGACAGCAACAAATCACGTCCAATGGGTCTAGACGCCAGAGCATTGTTAGTCTGCAAAATGCAGTCCTGGGTGTACTACGTTGAAGTGAGTTTGAGATTCTGGTGTCTCTTACACCCCGAATATGAAGACACGATTTTGTTAAAAAATATTCACATAATATACGTGCCGGACACCAAAATCAAATATTTGGGCAAACTTCGATGATGTCTGTACGCGAAAGGGGTGTTAAAGGGGTGTGAAATCCGACTTACATTAAGAGATCGCTGGAATACACAGAATAGTCAAACTGCTTCTGAAAAGTAGTGCATCATCGAGTTTGAATTTCTCATTGCAATAACACATCTGTTACAACTTGCAACATCTTGCAATTTTCTTTAATGACAAATCAACTAATGGCAAGTAGTAACTTTACACGATACACCAATTGCACATTTTACAAATGTACTGTTTTGTGGAAATTGCATTGCGAAAATTGCACAATTAGTAACGTGTACATGGGATATTGTGTTACTTTCGTTGATTTGATTGAGTCGTTACGAAACTGAAATGATATTGCTTAGTCAAGTTACTTAAGTAATGGGACGAAATATGAAGCAACATACTTGCAACGTTACTTATGGGTCTCCCTGATGAGGTAGTGGTAATTTTGCTGACTTTAACCAAGGGTTATCGGTTTCAGTAGGAATTTAGTGTCTCGGATAACACTTTAAGATATAGATTACCCTTTTCGCCCACCTCTGTTGCGGAGTGATTAGCACATCGCGCTACGACCCAAGATGTCCCGTGTCTAAAATCCCGGCCTGAACATGGAGTGTCTATTAATCAATTTCATCAATCATCACTCATCCTCATCTTCGCGAGGTCGGCGATATAATGATCAAGACGAACCAAGCACCGAAATCTTTCATTTTCAATAACATTGGTATGACTGCAAAATTCGTTGCAAATTATTTAGCGTATATTTTTTAAAAAACTCTTATTCAAACCAATGAATTTCCAGTGTCATAGAAGAAAGTAAATGGGTATTGAAAAAGAAAAAACTATCACCAAATCAGCGGGGTGCATTCTGAACACACTATAAAAGCTATCTGGAGAACAGAGCCCTGCACATCGGCGAGATTCACTTACTATGCCAGCTTGGCTGGCGAGCGAACGAGTAAAACTGTGTGCCTAAGTTTTTAATAGTCAAGCGTCGAAAGCATACAGGTAACTGTGAGGTCTTGCATGACCCAGCTTGCTTATCTGCAGCAAACGCTCTTTCCGGTTTTGCAATGTCTCCAGTTACATGAGTCATGCAGTCACTGTTGCCAACTTTTAGATTCTATACTTTCAAAGAGCACTTGAAATGGGTATCACGTGTATCAATTCAAAATTGCAGAGATTTATTCCGTGGTAGAAAACATGGACTTTTCTTCAATTGTGGTAAGTGTTTACTGTTTCTTACGCCATTTTTGTTTATCTGCCCTTCTGCCACTCTTTCTCCTTATATATATATATATATATATAAAGTGAAAGAGCAGAGAGGAAACACTCACTGGACAAAGAAAAAAATTCAAATTTTCGTGATGGTATGTCACATCTTCAGGAGTAGAGACACGTTGTATTACTAAGTGACAAGATGGATGGAAGAGTAAGCATGACCTGCAGTGTTGCCAGGTCCCGAAAAAAAGTGTTGACAGTACAAAAAAAAAATATATATATATAGATGGTTCTTTCGCCTGGCTTGTCGAAAACTGTAAGTGTGGGGGGTTGGTTGGGAGAAGGTGGTGGTGAGGGTGAGGATAGGGGGTGAGGACCGTTACTGGGTTACTGGCCAAATAGATTTGATGTTTTGCAGGATTTAAATGGTGATGAAAACATAAATGAAACAGACGTAAATAAGAATTGGGAGCACATACGTAATGCAATAGAATCAGCAGCTAAAGAAAGTATAGGATACCATAAACCGAGAAAAAGTAAGCCATGGTTTGATAATGAATGTCATAATCTAATAGAAATAAGAAATCAGGCTAGACTTAGGTGGTTAAATAACTGTGATGATACAAATATAAACAATTATAATATAATAAAGCGAGAAGTTAACAGCACGTTTAGAAGTAAAAAAATAGATTACTTGAAAACCAAAATTAACGAAATTGAAACAAACAGCAAAAATAAAAATATCAGAGATTTATATAGAGGTGTAAATGAGTTTAGAAATAGGTGGCAACCTAAAGTAAACTTGATAAAAGATAAAGACGGTGATTTTCTAGCTGACCCAAGCGATATTCTAAATAGATGGAAGAACTACTTTAATGACCTTTTAAATGTCCATGTAGGAGATAAATCACAAGTAAATGAAGTACACACAGCAGAACCTTTAGTTCCAGAACCTAACTTGAATGAAGTTAAAGATGCTATTAAAAGGTTAAAGAATAACAAAGCACCTGGCATTGATTTAATACCAGCTGAGTTAATTAAATATGGTGGAAATTCGTTAATATGTCAGATTCATAAATTAATTTGTTTAATATGGAATAAAGAAGAAATCCCTCAACAGTGGAAAGAATCCGTAATTGTTCCTGTGTTTAAAAAAGGTGATAAAATGAACTGCAATAATTACCGTGGAATTTCTCTACTCTCAACAACATATAAAGTATTATCTAACATTCTTTTAACAATACTAACCGCATATGCTAATGAAATTATAGGTGATTATCAATGTGGATTTAAACGTAACAGATCAACTACAGATCAAATTTTTCACATCAGACAGACACTTGAAAAAAAGTGGGAATATAATCAAAATGTCCATCAGCTATTCATTGATTTCAAAAAAGCATATGATTCGGTCAAAAGAGATAAATTATATAATATATTAGTAGAGTTTGGAATACCAAAGAAGTTTCTTAGTATGATAAAAATATGCACCAGTGAAACAGAAAGTAAAATTCGTGTGGGTATTAATATGTGTGACAAATTTACAATTCATGATGGGTTAAAACAAGGAGATGCATTATCTCCATTGCTCTTTAATTTTGCCTTAGAATATGCTGTTAGGAAGGTAAAAGAAACTAAAGAAGGACTAAAATTAAATGGTGTGACTCAGTTGTTAGCATATGCAGATGATGTAGACTTACTGGGGGATGATGTGAATACAATTAAGAATAATGCTAAAATATTTTTGAAAACTGCTAAAGAGATAGGTTTGGAAGTTAACAAAGAGAAAACTAAATATATGATCACAGGCCAAAACCAAGTGTTAGGTAATAATCAAAATCTAATTATTGATAACAACTCGTTTGAACCAGTTTCGAAATTCAAATACTTAGGAGTAATATTAACAAATGAAAATTATATTAAAGAGGAAATAAAAAGTAGGCTTAATTCAGGAAATGCATGTTACTTCTCTCTTCATAAACGTTTGTCTTCTCGTTTAATATCAGAGAAACAAAAAGTTAAAATATACAAAACAGTAATTTTGCCTGTAGTATTATATGGATGTGAAACTTGGTCCCTTACATTGAAAGAGGAACATAAAATGAGAGTATTTGAAAATAAGATCCTTAGGAAAATCTTTGGACCTAAAAGGGATGAGGAGACAGGTGAGTGGAGAAGGTTACATAATTTAGAACTACATAATTTGTATTCATGTCCAGATATTATTAGAATAATTAAATCAAGAAGACTTAGGTGGGCAGGCCATGTGGCACGAATGGGAGAGGAAAGAGGAGTTTACAGGATTCTTGTTGGGAAACCTGATGGTAAGAGACCTGTAGGAATGCCAAGAAGAAGATGGAGGGACAACGTTGAGATGGACCTAAGGGAAATCGGTAGGGATGGAAAAGAGTATATAGAACTTGCTCAAGATAGGGAAAGATGGAAGGCCTGTGTTGCTTCAGCCATGAACCTTCGGGATTAAGAAGGCTAGGGAGTTAGTTAGTTAGTTAGTGGTAGAAAACATTTGTATCACTCACACCCAGTTCCGATGATTCTGTTCAAAAAGGGATGAAGTGCAAGAAGTGCGGGGTTGGGGCAAGGAAACTTCAATTTCCCTTGGTACATAAGGTTAGCATGTTGCGGGGACAAAAGTGGTAAGAATTACGAGAAGGGACAACTGGCCTCCACTCGACACTCCTAATCGCGGCCACTGCTGACACTTGTAATGTAGTACTAACCAAGTTTCGCAAAAAGTGCTGTCGCAAGTATTTTGGAACATTGTGTGACTGGTGGTTGCTATAAATTAAACAATTTTTGGGTTCCCCTACAGGCAGTGGTAGCGTCGTCGCTTTGTAATCAATGAGTCCCAGTTTCTATACCCGGTGGAGGCACATGGTGGTTCGGAACCCACTTTAAACTAGGTTTTTCCCGATTAGCTTTACTGTGTAATAACTGAACTTAAAACACCAAATAAATAAATCAATCAATTGACCGAAATTTCTCAGTGGTGCAATTTTGCCCATTCAATATCCGAATTAGTTCGAGATATATCCCTTGAATACTAAAAAAGCACATGGTCCATAGTAGGTAAAAGGGGAAATTCTGGATCACCCCAAAAACACAACTTTAAATTGCCATTTTACTGAAAAAATATCTTTTTCCATACTTTGAACCCCAAATCAGGCCTCTTTCGGCATTTTTGCAATCACAGAAAAAACATTTTTTTAAAAATGTTGTAGTTCTAAAAGACCGATTTTGGCATTTGTTGTCTGCATTGTGGCCCCTTTCAGCTGTTAATTTGGATTTGTGACTGAAGGGATACCTGGCGTCAAAGTGTGGTCTATGGTGGTCTCTGAGACTCACTCAGAGTTAAGGAGTGGGTGTGTACTTGGTGCGTATTTGGTATGTATATAAGAATATAGAGAGTCGAGTCGTCATGTCACCCAGCGGCAGCAGACAACCTCTGACATCTTCTCACTTAGTGTGTCCTTCTCTCCGCACTGAGTTCTCCTTGACATCATCGGTCGGTTATTTGTCTGCGGATGCTGATGACAATGGGTAAACAAGTCGACCAATAGTCTCGGACATACTACACTTCACATGAAATTTCGACGAGACATCAAGCGTCTTAAACGTATAAATATTTTTTCTACACATTGTAGAGGCAAAATAATAACCTTGCCAGAAGCATTTCAGAAATTTTAAATTATAATTTTGTTTTTTGTGGGTTACTTCCCCTAAAAGTATAGAAATATGTATAGGTTTCACTTTGGCACTACCTTTTGACATCTAAAGGTTTTCTATTGAATTGAAAGTTTGCGGCTTTGGCAAATCGTACTCGCCAAATTGGGCAAAATAATTAAGTCTAGTTTTGAAACCTGTCGCATGTTACCCTTCACCTTGGGAAAAGATATAGCGATCTCACTAGGTTTCGAACTCGAGTTATGAGAGTAACTGGCCTCCCCGATGGCGCAATGGTAGCATCGTCGCCTTGTAAACAAGGTGTCTCTGGTTCGATAGTCAGAGGAGGCACATAGTGGTTCGGATCCCACTTCAAACTGTAGGTCCAGTTCCGATTAGCCTTACTGTGTATAAAATTCACCTAAACGCCAAATAAATCAATCAATCTATTATGAGAGTTTACATGTGTCAGGCCATGTTACGCATGCGCTCTATACACTACATGTGTCAGGCCATGTTACGCATGCGCTGTATACACTGATTGTGTGGGAAGTGAACTGCGATGAAACCTTGCTCTTGCTGCCTGGGGAGAATGGCAGGTGAGATGGAGTGATTCGATCTTACCTTTCTCTTGCGCTGTGGCCACAGCGCGAGTAGAGGAAGTTTGTGTTAGATAATTAGTTGATGGATTTAATTTAATTTATAATTTACTTGGTTTTTCTGCCACCTTTGGCTAATACAGAAGATGAGGATGAATGATGATAAGGTGAAAGTAATGCAATCATAAACACAAATGAACAGTATACACATGTAAGTGCGGAAGGGAGCAAGGGAAGTGTGGTTCTCTGTGAAAAATAAAAGTCAACATAAAATTATACATTTTATATATATAATTTCATTTCAGTGACAGTATACGTTATTGTAAGGGTGCTGCAGGGACGTGATAACTTCAAACTGAGTGTGTTTTTTGAGCGGGCAACAAAATTATGGGGGCTGCTTGTTGCTAAGCATTGCTTGATATTGTCCTCACAATTACAGAACAAAGATATAACAAAGTAAAATAAAAATAAAATTCAAATTTTGACATGTTCGTTTCTAAATCCTGAAAAGAATATAGCTTTGTAGTTGGTTATATTTCCAAGTGAATTACATTCTGTAGCCATTATTCCAAATGTAACCAATGGATTCAGAGTTCGATATGCGATGGATACACATAGTGGTTCGGATTCTACCTAAAACTGTAGGTCCAGTCTCAATAGCTTATGTATGCCTAAAGTATGTGACGTATTTTTCTACGGCAATTAAAAATATATATAAATTATCGTGCTACTGCCGCAGAAATACGCCACAAGTCCGCCTAAGTTCAATTCGGCACGTCCTTGCTTGTATTGTTTCGGGAATAATTGCGAAATTTTCCGGTAGAGAGACATAGTGGGCAATCAGCATTTTTCCGCTTTTGCAGACAACACACTCGGTTTGAAAGTCAACACTCGCGCTCTCCTTCATCCAGACGCAACGGAGAAATCTCTTATAGTCTATGGGCCAGCCAAGATGTTGGTGTAATTTGGGGGTACTAATTTTCCTTTACACCACAGTTACATGGTTATGAATGGATGCCAAAAAACCATGATTGCCATTTCAAAGTGGTGGCTAATAGAAATGGCGGCCAATCCAAGATGGCGGATGTTGACATTTGAAAAAATGACTATATCTCTGAAACCAACGACCCGATCTCAACGAACTATTTTTTTAAATGAAAGCTTAACATATGTTCTATATTTAATGTTATTTTTAGTTTTTCGATAGGAGCAACTGTTAAGTAGTTAATCACGGGTTAGTAAAAAGAATTCCTATTTTTTACTATTAATTTTATATTTATTATTAATTTATTACTAATCTAGGCATCTGAGAAGAAAATGTTCCAAACAAACATCGTAGCTTAAACGATTATCTTTAATTTGACATATTACTCTTGTTACCTTAGAATTCATATAAAACAAATGAATTATGTAGTGTGTGTGCATCGAATTCTTCTAGCAGCTTGTGTCGTTAGTCCTATTTAATTACACGTATTGTAACTGGTATTGACTATTGAATAGTATATTATTGTTATATATATATATATATACAATCGCATTTAATAATCATCATAATAATTGATATTAATATTGTTATTATTAATAATAATAATAGTTGTTTTTGTTGTTGTAGTATTAACTAGCCATTAATGTTGTTTAATTGTTACCGATGTTCATGGAAGAATGTTATTGATTGTTTGAAATTAAAATTTTGTATGCTTCAGCACTTAGGCTATTTTCACTCGTCATATTATATGAGGCCAAGCCCCTTACAATGCATAAAAAATCATCATGCGTGTCTCTAAAATCTCCTTACCCAGGCTAAAAACCGAGGCGGAACTGGAGAACTCAGCACATACGATTCCTATGAGCAATACATAGGAGAGCATACATACAACCATGCAAAGGTAGCCTCCCCGATGACTTAGTGTAACGAAGTCTACTTGTGATCAAGGGGACCTGGTTCGATACCCTGTCGAGGCACAAAGTGGTTCGGATCCCACTTTAAACTGTAGGTCCACTCCGGATTTGTATCTGTGCATGTAGTGTTCTTAAAAAGAAAATCTCAAATCAAACAACACTACAAAGTATTTTGCTGGCCGTAGGTTCAGACGCCAGAGCCTCGTTGGTCTCCAAGACTGTAGTTGATGAGGTGAAGTACGTGGAAATGAGGTTAACATTTGGGAGTGTTCAGAAGAACATCATAACATACGTGTATGCTCGTTATTAGTTTTACAGCCGAAATGTCTGCTTTCAAGAAAGTAAATATCTGTAAAAACAGAAGACGGACTAGAGAAATGGGGGAAATGCATTCACCAAAAGACATAGTTTTGTACAGTGCTGCCGTAAGCAGAAATTTTGATTGAGAATAAAGATGCATGATTCATCGGCTGAAAAAGGTCATCGCATGTGTCGAGCCAATTTGAATAATATCAAGTCCTTAAGAAGACTAGAAGCAGATGCTTCACCCTCCCATTTGTTTCCTGAAAGTCCTTGCTCATCCATCAAAGCATACTGAGAAACCCTTGAAACGGGCACTCACAGATGGACAAATAGTATACATCAAGAATGGTGTTTCGTGTGAAGGCCCAGTTATATATTTGCGTGTTATGTCTTGTAGGCTATTGTTGACGTAAATAATTCGTTATTTGAACACACTTTTGAAATTATAATTTTGACGCTGGCTCGTTGACAGATTGTTAATCAATTGTTACCTTATTTAAAACTTTGCAATCATTAAAATAGTGATTACAATAAATCCGTTACATAAACATGATGTGAAAAATTGTTGTTGTTTGTTCCTACAAGAAATCTATTGCTAATAAGTAGCTAGTATTAGTGTTTATGATTTTGAATGTGTTATTTCTCGTACAATAATAATCAAGTCTCGTACAGTGGGATCCATGAGTATTATCGTGCAAATTGTCCATGACTATTTTCATTAATTTTTCTCTTACATCCTGTCTGTTTTTAAGTGATGGATTTTTATGTATGCTCGTGCAGAAGTTGTCAAAAGCTTGTTTTGAGTTTTCTTTTAATTATTGAAGCTCTTATTGGGTCAAATAAAGTCCACGAACATGGTGATGGACAATTTGCAGGGTAATACTCATGGATCCCACTGTACAAGGTATTGAAACACAATCAAACAGGGGTTTTATGAAGTGTTTCTTGATGAGATTGTGCATTATTGATTAGTGTTAGATAATTGGTGTCCACGATATTGCTTGGAGGATTGTATAACTGCGATTGCGTGCTAAGAGCCTGGTGTTTGTATCCCGGCGTGGTTCTCTTGCGAGACTGAAGCGACGTGTAACAACGGGCCATACGCTTCCAAAGTTCCAAAGTAGCGACTTTAGTAATTACTGGGACAGGATAGTATAGTTTTTGTGATCCGCGGCCTTAAGCACATCTTCTCCTTTGCTAATAATAATCTACCCGCCTAGTACAATATAAGTATTAAAACTCAATAATTTGAAAATTAAGTAAAATTTATCCTGTTCTGTGCTTTACGCTGAGAATGCATGTAGAAGCTGTGGATGTAGCATCACGTTTCATCCCCTATTGAAAACTGAAACAGTTCGTAAATTTGATATAATTATACAGAATGCCCTTTGGTGTCAAGAAGCGAAAGTAATCTTACTTTAAAATACCAACAGTTGAAAAATAGTGGGTGAATTTTTATTAATATTTTTGGTGGTGTTCTTTCACTTAATTTAATTCGTGGAAAAAGTAAACTACCCCTCCCCCTTCCTTGCAACGAAGCATATACCTTATCACCATGTATAGATTTCAATCAGTAAGATCCGTTCTTATAAACTTGATTCCATTTCACCTGTCATTCTCCCCTGGTAGGAAGAGCTGTTGCCTTCAACATTTCAGAAAGACAACTGATGATGCCAATCAGCCGTGCGCCAGGATTAACCATCTAGCGGTACGGAGGGGGTGTGGAATGAAATATAGATGTGCGATGTTCAAACATAGAAATATGGATACATGTTTCAGAAGCTAAATCAAATAGTAATCAACTCTTAGTAGACAACTCTGATAATATTCCAGTAAGAGTGCAAAATAATTTAATCTCTTTTTTATTTTTCGCTTCATTTTAGCACAACAAAATGTTTAGAAATTTTAAAAGAACAGCTTGTTCAAGGGAGGCCAGTGACGTACATGGTCGACTGGGCGTATTTTTTTTTTTTTTTCAGGGAGAATCAGGAACAGCAGTCTCACCTCAATACTTAATATTCGGTGCTCAATGTGACAGCATGGCATAAGATAAAACTGTAAGAGTTATTATTTTCAGTTGAACATTTAAAATGATTTTGAAAAAGGGGTGATGAAAGGGGTGCGGAAGAAAATTTAGGGGTACGGAAGCCCCATCTCCCGCTACCGCCCCTGATGATAATAGATTTTCGATCAAACACATGAGAAATATATCTCAATGCATCCTTTGTGGTGTCTTGTGATTGTGTGGTACTAACGCCTCTTTCTCGCACTGCATCTATTGGCAGTGGCTGCGATTGGAGGACGGGTCAGTGCCACACACTTTTTGTCCCGCAGTATGGTATCTTAGTGCTAACCTTGTCTACCAAGTGCAGTTTTGAGTTCCAGCCTACCCCAGTAATTCTTAGTATTAAATAAGACATAATTTATACGATAAAGGTGCAGGCAATATTTACTGCAGTAAAATTATTAATAATATGTAAGAAAACATAAGAATAATCAACTCAACATTCAAAACAGTTTATTTTGTCCTTGGAGTAATTTCTTCAAATTCAGACAGTGTGCTAAAGCAAATAGTTACATTCATAAAAATGTGAAACTTTATTTAATAGCAATACAGAGATAAAACAGTTTTATGTTAAGCTACAAAACACACAGATATGTCCTCACAACATAATATATGACAATTGTATTAAATGCAAGAAGAATAAATATTGCCATGACAGAAATGACAATTCTTAAGAAATTAAGGATTTTTATAACTCATTAACAGCTTTGACTACATCACATATTAAACAGCTCCAAAAAATATCGCAAACGGTGCAGTCACCAAATACACTACTTAACCCCAAATCAACAAAGTAGACGAGTTATTTGTGTACTTTACACTGAAATGACATCATAGTATCTTTAGAGCCTAGGTTGATGCTGCATCATTATTCGTAGGTATTGTGCTATCCAGACGTAACATTGTTGGTTGCGTTGTTGGATATTTCGTTCATGCGTGTTGTTGTTAAAAACATCTTGTAAGCAAAGAGAGGATCAATATATGGGAATCATCAACTGATGTACTTAAGTACTAGTCACATACGTAATTTGGGTGCTGTGAAAGGCACCCAATCACAATATACGTACATGAGGTACATAAAACCCAGTAACACTAACAAACATTCATTGTAAAGAAACTTTTAACATTACAAAGTGACACAGTTCATTATTTGAATAAGTAACGTCGTTGTTTGTTTTTTGTATTTTTTTCAGGTGTGCCCTGTAGTTCCAGTTCTCGCCACTAGATGGTGGCAAATTTAAGTTGGCGCTTTCTGGAGCTGAAAAGGCTTTTTGTGTGCTACATTTTAATCAAACAAAGAGGTCTCCAAATGTCCAACGGAAATTTAGGGAATTTAGGAGCAAATACAGGAAAGAAGCTCCAACGCAGAATGCAATATAATGTTTCTTAATCAAACAAAATTAACAAATTCACGAAGTCATCTTCCCTCTGCTGCAATTCACAGCACAAGTGGTACCGACTATTTTTGTTTTGGGGATATAACTATTGCACTAATCGCAATCAGTACAGTTTGAAACACATTTTTTGTTACTCAAAACACCCCATACAGTCATTGATGGCATACCCAGTTCATATGAAGCGCTGCGTGTAGATTTCTTCGCGCTCCTTGTGATCGCTTCCGAATGTCACGTTCACATGACCACTTCTTTCCTTCATACACAAGCACCCGGTTGTAACAAATTTTCGAAGCCCATAGTACTTTGCCTTCCTGCTTGGCGCATCTTTCCCGTATTTGCTCATAAATGTCCGTTGGACATTTGTGGCATTCTTTTGTTTTATCTAAATGTAGCACACAAAATTATTTTGCAGCTCTAGAAAGCTTCATCTTGAATTTGTCACCATCTAGCGGTGAGAAATGAAACTACAGAGAACATCTGTAATAAAAAGAAAAGAAACTTAGAACTTTACTACAACTAATTGTCTATGTCACGTAGTAATGTTAATAGTTCCTTTACAATTTTTTTTGAAAGTCTTACCGGACATTTTGAACACCCTGTATGTATATACAACCTGTATGTATATACAGTGCCTTTTTCGGTCGAGTCGTCCGCAGACCGGCGGCTAGCTTGGCGGGAAGTAAGATCGCATCTGCCGGCATTTAGACCACAGCTCTACGCTGACTTGCTATCTTACACGTGTTTGTGAAGTGTTAAGGTGTCAACAAGTGCTTTAGATTGTTTTGTTTTAGCTTATGTGTTACTGGTACTGTTCTGCAGTCTGATAATGACATGCTATTAGTAGGCCTATAATTTCTAACAACGAATATTTATGTATGACTCTTCCGTCATTAGGAATCCTTGTAGCGAAGTTAAAAGGCGTTTTGCAGCAGAATTTCCAGATGTTCGTGTTCTACATAACTGGAACAAATTTAAGGAAACAGGGTCTGTTCTTCATAAAAGCGAATCGCGAAACTCCGTGTGCTTACTGAGGAGAAATAAGACGACATTGGAGCACGATTGGAACTTCTAATCAAAAATCCCTCCGGCGCCTTGAACAAGAAACAGACATATCCAGGTCGTCTGCGTGGCGAGCTACCAAGCTTTTAAACATGAAGTCATGCAAGGTCAATATAGTTCAGAAGTTGCTGCAATGGGATCATGAGAGTCGAGTAAATTTCTGCAATTCGATGTTGCAGTGCGTTATTGATACAGTATTTCATATTTTTCTTTTCGGATGAAGCGTGGTTCCATTTACATGGCCATGGTTCGTCGCGAATAACAGATATTGAAGCACAGGAAACCAGATTTTGTGTACGAATCTCCACTGCATGATGAGAATATTGGAGTGTGGTGTGCAGTAAATGCAAACCGAATCATAGAGCCTATCTTCTTAGAAGGAGGAATTAATGTGCAGAAATACAGGGACGACATACTTACACCATTTTTTGAACAGTTAATTTACATTGAATATCAGTCTGGATGTGTTCAACAAGACTCTGCCATAGCCCTCAGAGCTCACGATTTTAATGCCAGGATCAACAGTGAAGAAATATGACCCCCAGGATCTCCTGACCCCACTGTATGTGATTTTTGACTCTGGGGCAAGTTGAAAAATGTGTTGCATTGCAAAAATCCACATACATTAGAAAACATCAACATAAATTGAAGTGATTTCAAAAGAGGAACTGATGCGTGTTAGTGAAACTTTCCTATAAATATGCCGTAAATGTGTGAATGCAGGAGGACAACATGTCCAACACATAACAAGGCACGTGCTCATTTCAATTGTAAATTTCAATGTAATTGTCCGAGCTTATGTCATTCATAGCTAGCGGTTCCAGTTACGCGGATGTTGCATCAAGTTCGCCGGTAGACGTGTTCTCACTGCTCGGTGTGCTAGCCGCCGCTCAACGGCCAACTCGATAGTGGAACACAATATACAGGTGCAAATGTTTTAATCAAATATGGATATTTTAAAAGTATGGTCTCAGTTCATTAGAAATGGCTCCCATCTTCGACAATATGACGTACACAATTAAGCAAATAGCCAAGGAACTCATAACACATAAGAAATAGAATGCATTTATGTGCTGTTTTACAATTACAGACAACTGGTAAATATTCTTTAAAACTACGTAATATACAATTTCTGCCAAGCTGATCATACTGATTCCCATGAACAGAGAAGCTATTCCTCCAACTGCCACTGGAAGAGTAAATATGTAATTATATATCGTGTACTAATTTTGTAATTTTATGTAATTATTTTCATTCTAAGTTACAATAAATATTCACATATGTTCATACACACACACACACACATATACATACATATATATATATATATATATATATATATATATATGAAAAGTAACAGTTATTGTTTTCTTGTGGAATTCTAACTGCAAATCGTTGAAAGATCCTGTAATTGTAACAAAGTTACTTCTTTGCATGGAAGTAACGTAAAGGAGAGGTAATGGCAAGGTAACTTAAAGTTCCTAGTGCATATAGCACCGTGCCATTAAGTCACATTTAGGGAATGGGGGTGGGCTGAGGGCCCCACACATTCTCGATTTCGGCAATTTTGGAGGAGTTGCGATCACCACCACCTTTACCTCCCCACACCTAGGGTTGTCACTAGGTACAGTCATGTTAGAAAAATCTGTCGCATGAATTTATTTAAAGTCCAACGTCTTACCAAATTATGTTGGTAGCTCTGAAATAAGGAAGTGTTGTGAAATATGTGGTCCTCCAATCAGAGTGAAGTGCGCTTCGGAGGAGAAGGAGGCGTGACTCACGGTCTTCTTCACAGGAAGTTCAACCAATGCAGCATTTTCAAATATGAGACAACGTCCCCATTGGTTAAATATTGTTCCAACAACGCGAATCAGCAGAAAGATTGCGCAAAAGTTTACTTTGTCGCTTTAATTCCGTTTAATCTTTTCAAATTAGTATTAGGTTGTCCCAAATATAGTTCACGAACTTAATATATGTATTCATGTATGTATTTGACAATCATATATCACTCATTAGAATAGCTTTCACATTGTTTTCACTACGAGAGATGATATTTAATTTACATTTACGATAAAATAGTGGTTTGGATGTAATAACAGTTCATAAATTGATTTAGATTTGATTTTTCTATTTATTGATTTGATGATTAGGTTAATTCGTTAATTTTCGGGAAAAGAGGGAACAAGAGCTGAAAGAAAGTACACAAATTGCATTATTGAGGTCAAGAGTTAGTTTTAACATCACGTTTTCAACACATAGGCTAATCACGACTCGGGATACATTTAAATTGCAATCTGAAACAATATACGCTCTGACTGGAACTCGGAAAAGGACACACTGATTACAAGACGTCGATACATTACCACTATGCTCTGGCGAACGCCTATAATAATGAGGGGTTGTGTGAGAGGGAGAGGGCAGACGGAAAGTAGAAGATATGTAGTATCTTTTTGGGTATGGAATTTTATATTTATACACATACAAGCATAAAAAAGGTTGCAGTCAGACTCCCTACCGACATTTTTTTAAAAGGAAGATTCCTAAGCGGCGGCACAAACTTCAACACAAAACTTCCATGTCTACACCGGGAATCAAACTGGGGACTCTTGCCGTCGTATCACGCTGTGCTAACCACTTTGCAAACATTCTAGATCACCACGCCTCTGATTTCTATCATCGGGGAAGAGCTAAACTTGGCAAATCTATTTCCAACTATGTGTCTTCTCTGGATGGTAGGGTTAAAGGAATTTTGTGGAATCAGCTACAGGTATGACCGTATGACCACACAGAACGCTACCTTGTTATATTCGCAATGTTATCTATCTTTGCTTCAGTACGTGACCACACAGAAAGCTAAATATTTCACGTAACTCATCCGTTATGTCTCATGGTCACTCGTTTAGTACCGAATATGACACACAATTTCTTGACAGTTTCACAATTAAATCCCGTAATCCTGGAAGAAGATAATCCATTTGGTGTTCACAAGACAAGAACAATTTAAAATTATATTAACTCTATTTAATTCTTTTCTTTTAAGGTTTAGTTATCTGTACGCACCAGCATATGAAAAAAAAACATGAAAATCCTGAGACTCAAAAATTACTTTTGTAAAATTCAAGATTTCACGTGGTGTAAGGAAGGTGACCCTTTCTGGCAACATCGAAATGTTAACCTCCCTTCCACACAGTAAGTACACTCTGAACTGCATTTTGGAAATTAACGAGTCTCTGTCGTCTTGACTAATAGCTAGTCAGTATAATTCTCTATGGTCTCGTGTTATGTTTTCTATTCATCCATCAATCAGTAAGTCAAAATATATATATATAAAATTAACCGCCCATAAAGTCCATTCTTACAGCATTGGATTTGAGGAAACAAGTGTTGTAGTACTGCTGAAACGAAAAGTAACATACGAATGGCGAAGTATGTGATGCAGTTACAGAATCAGACAACCAATAGTGTCCGGGAGCTTTAATCCCGTTCCAATTTGTAATTCAGACTTTCGGTGGATGGGCAGGTGTGAGTTGGAATGACACTCACATTACTTGATATACAGGTTTTGTAACACACACAATGAACTGGTTACATAAATACATTCCCTGTCGAAGAGATGAAAAGGGATATTAATGCACAAACACAACGACGTCTTGCAGCCACAAATGCTGATCACACGAAGACAGTGTTGTTAACACCCTTTTCGCAATTATAGTTCACAAACAAATGTTCTGTCCGCCATATTGGATCCAAAGACAAGTTGGACCAAACAAGTAGAGTGAGGTAGATTTTTATAAGGATGTTTTATCCTATTTTATGCCTTTGCATTCGTTAAGGTTTTAAACTAAAGATATCTACGCGTATTTTACAAATCAAAACTCACAATATGCTGATTTCCGTTTTTGTTTAAAAAAGAATTTAAAAAATATATATTTGATAAAAGCGTGGATAAAATGTGGTATAATTGACACGTATCGACAGGGCATCCAAGTTTATGTAACAAGATGTTTATAGTTTCCTTATTAATACTATAATGGATATTTAATTTTAATATTAAATTATCACCATATTATTCTTACTTACCAATGATATCATATAATCCCAAAATCGAGATTAATATTTTTCTTTCTGTTGAAGCTTGAAACTCAATGGCAGTCAATTGTTCATTTGAGCTGCAATATAAAAATGTAAAAATGTTACGGGCTATAAAAATTAACTCAACCAACAGAACTAAGCAACGCAACAACGCAGAATCGCTCCCCGTGACACCTGTCACGCGGATTAAACATTACATGAATTATAATAGGGTCAGGATAAGTGCCTACAGTCGGAGTTACCGAGAATAAACCTAGGAGGATTTGATTTTAAGTACCTGAAATGACGTTACATAATACTACGGTGGTTCTGAATATACACATATATTGAAGCACAGATAAATACACAGTACATCTTGCCCCCCTTCACTCGATCTCTCATTCATACACTCATTCCATGGCATATTGCGACAATATGACAATTACAAAGGTTAGATAATATTTTGACTGTACTCATGCTATTTCTTGGCTACCTTGCCGTTTACAATTTACCGTTTAGGATTTTAAGTATAAAGTGAATAATTGTTAATTGTGCGAACCCCTTTTATCTTTTCTGAAGGTATAAATATATTTCAATGAACTATTGTTTGCTGTTAACATAAACTCTGATCTACAACATTGATTGTCCGCCGGAATACCGATGTCTAGTTATGCCCTAGCACTGATTTAAGTTATGCAATGATTTGATTTACGCAGATTCGCGGTAGATTGGCGTCATCTCTCTCACACACGCACATGGTTGGATCTTTCCTTCGCGGATTCCCTCTGACCTGGGTAGGGTGAAAGTCGTCCTACAGTTTTGGAAGACGTCTGCACTTCATTGTTGCACTTCGCGGTTATCCTTGTTGGCAAAAATGGATCTCCCGGCAGTTCCGTATGGCATCATCGGATCCTGGCTTCACTCGTTCACTTCACAGGGACGTCCATGACGGTACACGTACACTGTCAACTCCATACGACAACTAGCGCAGTAGTAGGTCAGTCCTTCACGGTTTCACATGGACTCACATGGCTATTACATGTTATTAACTTCTGCTAACTTAGGACGTTGTTTCGGACGATTGACACAGGTGGACGTGTCTGGCGTTATTCTCACATACCACGCGTATGTGCACGAATGCGTTGACGGCGAGGGGGAAACGACCCCCCTGTGTCTACTCTGCTCTACTCCATGGCTCTAAACACTCACGCGAGTCAAAAAACAAATCCAGACCACGGGTCAGATCGCGACTCTGAGCTAGGTCGCACGTAGCTCACACTCCGGTGGCGATTGTAGGCAAACTGTTTTCTCGCTATTCCGAATCATCCCTTTTATTCCAGATTTGAACGAGGTAACGCTCTAGCCTCTGTGTTTAGGTATTCATTTATTGTTTCTGGTGCTTTAACCGTTGTCTTCCTATCCTGGTCAACGCTCACTCCGGTCCTTAACCTCTGGTAGAAGCCCCTCGTGCAGAGATTAGGCTAAATCCTCGGCCATTGTATTCGACACGTTCAGTAAGGGCCAACTCACCAGGATATCGTCTCCCATTGAATCGATCGATAAATCTTTAATAATTCATAACTCTTGTATTTCTGTTCTGATTAGGCTCAAATCTTGGAATCAGTACTTTCATGATGTGGTCTTCCGCTGGTTAAAATCTCATCCAATTCGGTCCATTGGTTTAGAAGTTGCTCTTTTCCTGCTATTCCCCATAAGAATGCATGTAAATCCGAATTCGGGCGAAAAACGGTGGTTGAGCAAGTTAGTGTTGGCTAAGACAATCGCTAGACACCTGTATTTGCGACGGATTTTAATATTACCAATTGTAATTAATTCTTAATAGATTAGATTAATTACCTGTTACTCAATATTTGACCGTTATAAAAAAGTGCAACTTATTTGAAATATTTAGAAATTGTGTTTGAAAATATTTTCAATTTTATTGTATTTGAATAATTGAATTGTATAAAAAATAATTGAATAGTGTGTATCATTCCTATCGGTATGTACATATTCATTGAGATTAATATAGATATAAATCATTTCCTAGTAATGTAAAAACTAAATAACAATTTACGTTCTTAAACACTCAATTATTCGTCCATTTAAAACCATGTTTCTCATGGTTTTGCTATACTACATATACTTTATCTCGGGAATGTCTAGAGGAGGGCCGCGCGTAGTGGCAGGGAAGAGAAGAAAGCGAGTGTGCAGAATCAGTACACGCTGTGTCAAAGTAAAATATGATAATTGCAGTTACCTTTCCCCCTCCACGTATACCTGTTCCCACGCACTTGTTCACTGATCGAGTCCTCTGGAGTCACTACTTCGGCAGAGACTTGGTTTCGTTCGCAGACTCCAGAGATTTCCGGGACAGAGTATAAGTGCTATGAATCGCAATTAATATGTAGTGGGGAAAGGGATCCTTAGATTAAGAGTTAGAATATATCGATTGATGCCAAGAACTATTAAGAAATTATTTATTACTACCAGTCCTCGCAGGTGCAATCACCATGCTATTAACAGATCGAAATTTAAATATGATTGGACCATGTGTCTTGTCAAAATCCTTCATGTTTTAAGGAAAAACATTGAATTGAAACACATTAACCCTTAACTACTATGAACTGTCTCAGGCGAGGTAAAAGGTAATATTAACCCTAGCTTACAGGAGGAGGGGGGAGCTGTAAAGCCCACTACCTCTATTTTATCGACTTTTCAACTGTGATTGTTTTATAATTAATTGAAAATAAATTACATTGTACTATATGATGTTCCCAGTATTTCTGTAGTATTTGTTGTTCATAAAATTGTAAAAACATAAATGTAATGCAAATAGGAGGTAAAATGAATTGAGCCTATAAGGCGCCATCTTTGAATGTCTGCAAGTGACAGTGTACAATTGGTTGGTAATGATGGTATTTCGTGTAATTATTTTAATTAATAAACAACTGCACCTCTATAAACATAAAAGCTTTAATGAAAATTTATGCTTATTTTTAGTTTTAGTGAATGGTAAAATAGAGTGTGAGCCTCCTAGGTACCTCTCAGATAAGTAGGTTTCTCGTACGACAATGGTAAGCTATGGATAATAGTGATTTAGAAAATCAGTAGCTTTTCATTCAAATTGTCTATGATGAGTATGGGCGGATTTATATGCACTAAAATTAGCCAAAATATGCATGCAAATATGTAGTAAAAAGGACAAAATATGCACTAAAAATTTTCAAAACTACCTATTTTAAGGTTCTGCTCGCTTTGCATGGGAAGTAAATGTATCAGTAACTCACTGAACGCAATTATAGAAATGAAAGTTTGGCATATTGTGCTATTTATGTTCACCAAAAAATACTAATTTACATATGTTTTTAGTTTCATGTAACAAAATAATTATATTCTATGCATTCCTTTGTCTGGAGGCTCGCTCTAAAAACTGTAATATTGTAATTAATATAATATACGTATCTCGTTGCATTAATCAATATCTTATTCTTTTCAATTAGCATTTAATACATTAGACGTTATTTAGCGACGTTTTCAGGTAGCAGACTCTTGGTATTGTCAGAAAGTAATCTTTGTATTTTGAAAATGTTATTTCCATTTCAAAAGATGCCACTGGACAGTATTTGTACGTTTCATTTTTTTGTTATAATATCCTGACGTAAAATGGATTTTTCTGTATTCAGAATTTTTAAAAAAATAAATTTCAGTTGTGGAATACCCAAGCAAATCCTGGACATGTTCCCCCTGCAATACCGATTTCACCCGTCGCAGGAACTGTTTCTCCAATTCAGCTATCTCAACTTCTCCTGGTACTATTTTCTTTTGCACATATTACGACTACAGACTTACCACAATGGTATGGATGGCCAAGTGCAGGGATTCAAGCTGCAAACTCTCAGAATGTGAATCTATCACCTTTAAAGTCAATTCAAAAAAGAAATTATGGATTGCTACATTCAACATGCGGTTCTTGTGACGATAGAGTTTGCACAGAGATAAATGTATTATAGACAGATATTGAACTCAGGCAGCAAACCGTCTTCACTATGAAGCTGTGGTTCGCACCTACCGTAACATGGGAGTCGAACAAACTCTATTTGTAGCGTTAGATTTAATGAAAAATAATGCACAACAACCAAAGAATAATTAAAGCACAATTATTTTACACATATATTGTGTTTCAGGTTATATACTAGATATAATCGTGACATTCTTCCTTATCAAAATTAGGGACCGTGTTATACTCCCATAAAAACAGCATTAAATATATCAATAAGTACACAAATCCCACGGACGCTATCTCAGTTTCTATAAGACTGCCATTTTCCTCCTTCCAAATACGTTAATAGTAACATTAGCACTTCAAATCACTACTGCTTTTGTGAGGAAAATCACCCAAAAATCATGTTCAATCCTCACCAGTATGTTGTTTGAATATTTAGCTGCCATCCATCAACAGACATAAATAATCGCAAAAAGTTACTGTATATTATTCTGTCTAATTTAAGAAAAAATACGCTCATAGTGCATATCTTCATCATCTGACAATCATTTCCTTACTTTCTACTGTCTTCTTATTTTATACTCAAATAACAGAATGATTCTTCACTAGGTTATACAGCAGCATTGTCCGCAAATATTAACATATGTTTATAAACATCACAGTGTCCAGGCCTACGCAGGCAACAAATGCTTTCTGTTACCAAAAATGAAAGCTCTGTTTGAGCATGGTAAATTTGCATTTCGACAAATTTATATTCAAGCTGCAAAAAACTACTAGAAATACCTGCAATGTATTACATGTTTAGAGCATACTTGGCAATAAATAACGCTGCCGGCAGTGGTAAACGCATTGTTGCATTCTACCCACTGTTGGAGCAATATGCTGTTACTTCTCCCATTCGGCATTTATTGTCACTTCTGCAGCACACACACACACACACACAGATTTATCAAGATGCCACATTAACAGATAATCCTCAAGAAAGGCGACCTCAGTGTTGTCGCTGTAATTTGGAAATATGACTCATATCTCGGAAAGGTCATTTGTTGGTAAAAGGGTGGGTTTTCTCTTCATCGCAACCAGACCACCTGCAACGATATGAGATGAGTCTTTGTCCAAACTACTTCCCATGACCAGACACAAATAAGCTATTTTTAATGCTGACACAATGAACGGGGAAAATGAAGCAGACAAACTTGAAATGAACAATTACATGAACACTACTCCCAGTATATGCAAATCATATGCATATTAAGCTAAAATATGCACTAACGTCCCAAATATGCAATTATCTCGTATGCACTATAAAACTTTACCAGAGTAATCCACATCAAGTGAAATGGATAAATCCGTTGACATATGAATTATATCCTTAAGGAAGAAACATGCAAATATGTAAAAATCCTCCCCCTAATGATAACGGTCTAACCTCATTTGATAGCTGCACCAGAAGGAAAGTGTATATTGTTTAACTGAAATTTACTTTGCTCCTTTTACATAAGAAAATCACATGGAAAAATTAGTATTACCTTCCCCTATAAACAAGGGAGAACTCTTGTTCTGTGCAAGTCCTTAGGCATCCGTGGAGCATCTGAACACCCTTTTCTTTCTTGTAACGTTTAGCTGTAAGATGAGAAAACGTCTAAGTAAGATAACTACAATGGAAATACACAAAATTACTACCACTGACAAGTAAAAGTGTTTTTTCATGAAACAGATAATAATATTTAGCACATTATGACTGCTGTTCCATTATTGGAATATAGTTTGGTTATACGATGTCTAAGCAACATGTTTTGCAACTTATGTATACTCTGTCTCTGTTATCAAGACCGCGCATAGCGGTAGAGCGAAGCACTACTCGCTGTTGCGAAGGCTGGTTACTGCAGTCGCTTTTCCCCCTCCACGTAATCCAGTTCCCTCTCAAGTGTTCATTGGTGGAGCCATCTCGCGTCACTACTTGCACCGAGACTTGTTTCGTTCTATTGCTCCGGAGAAAGTTCATCGTACCCATCGATGTGTTCCTTCAGATGTAATTTGAAAACCATTTCCTTTTGTGAAACATTATTTATTTATTTATTTATTCCAAGTTCCAGATAAAAGCCTTGTAAAGCTATTTTACACTGAAAACTCTTCTAAATCAACAAGAACAAGTCAAGATGGTTTTAGGTAAAAACAAACAAGGTACTAATTGTATACATGATAAGACATAAACAAGGAAACAAACAAAAGATTTACATATTCATTCTTAGAGATGATCGGAAAATACTTTCAGAGGCAAAAATGTCCATGTTTGTGGGTAGTTTATTATAGAGCTGGGGCAGCCTGTGGAACAGAGGGAAAGCCTAGCGGTAGAGTTGTGGAACAATTTAGTGTTTCGGGTCGATCGAGAATGGAACTCTGAAGTTGAATTCTGTAAGTAGAAATTCAGATCTATGTTTTCCATTGATAATTTATAGAAAATTTTCATATCGGCCATATCGCGTCGGGTCTGCAGTAGCTGAATGTTCAAAGTAGTCAGGATGTGAAGATGGTGCAGAGAAGGAATTCTATGACGAACAATGGCGGTAAAGAAACTGAGGACCGAATCCATGCTAGAAACATTTTTATTGGAAGCCATGGCGCAGACTGGAGAGCAGTATTCAAGAATCGGAGAAATGAATGACTTGAAAAATAGGCTTAGAGAAGTTGGAGTATCAATTTCAGTGAATCTGTAAAGGTGGTCTAAGAGGCGTATTGCACTTTTAGTTGTAGCTGCGATGTGTTCCTTAAAGTTCAGTTTTTCATTTATGATAACACCTATATCTTTTTGGGTTGCAAGTGTGGTAATATAATTGTTTTCAAGAACATAGTGAGAATGTATTTTTTAAAAGAAAGAGAGTGTGGGAGAGGAACATTTCTGCTGGTTAAGTTGTAGATTCCACTGCTTACACCATGTGACAAGTTCGGAAAGAGCATTCTGGAGAATCACAGCATCTTGAGTGCTTGAGATTTCTTTGAAAAGTTTACAGTCATCAGCAAACATGAGTATATTGACAGGAAGTGAGGAAAGTCTTTGAGGGAGATCGTCCATGTATAGGATGAACAAGAGAGGGCCCAAGGCGCTCCCTTGTGGTACCCCAGACAAGACAGGAAGAAAATCAGAAGAGACGCATGAACTCACGCAAGCTGTGTCCGTGAGTGTAGATAATCCTGAATTAAGGAGATAAATTTGCGAGGTATGTTAAATCTAGTTCGTAATTTGTGAATAAGAAGAGCATGGTTTATTTTGTCAAAGACTTTTGGAATATCCAAGTATATCACATCTAGCTGGGAATTTTTGGAAATAGCCCTAGTGGCATGTGAAAGGAGAACTGAAAGATTAGTCAAGCAAGAGCTACCTGGAAGAAAACCGTGTTGGGTAGAACTGATATGCAGAGATGTAAATCTGATTAATCTGTCATTAATGATTTTTTCACAGATTGTAGACAGAGGTGACAGGACTGATATTGGTCTGTATGATGTTGCACTATTTTTATCTCCAGATTTGTGACTGGGCACAACCTTGGCTTTCTTGTACATCTGAGGAAACACGCCTTCAGAGAAGCACCTATTTAGCAAGAGAGAGAGAGAGAGGATGAGCCAAGAAGTCGGCAGAGTTACGGAGGAAAATCGTGGGAATTTCATCTGGTCCTAAAGAGTGGTGTATGGGTAATGAGGCAAGAAGAGATTTTACTTCTTGAGAAGGGGTTTTGATAGTGGAGAGAGAGTGTGAACAGATCCACTGAACGTCGGGGACTGGGTAGGTTGTAGCATGCGAGGTGAAGTTTTCGTGAAAGAAATTGTTGAATAAGTTCACTCTTTTATCTCCACATGCTTTGTTACCACAGATTCCAGGCTTATTTTTTGTTTTTTAACACCAGGAGAACTTCATTGTCTAACCACACCGGATATTTTCTAGATTTCAGTTTCCTGGTCGGCACAAAGTCATTAATCACGGCGTGTAGTAGGTGCACAAACATCTCCACTCAGGGTGCGAAATCATTTAAGACTGGTGGGGGGGGGGAAGAAAGATCTTAAGCTACAAACCCCTCTCCCCACAAACATACATATAAATAATACGATATACATATTTATAATGTTATTGAAAGTATAAAGAAGTTGCCAAATTAAATTACTAAATTAGTAATGAAAAATAGTATTATTATTAATTACACACAAAGTCATAAATTTGTTACTTTTGTGTACATTGTATATCAGATATTATAATGTAGCAAACAACTTCCTTTACAAACTGGTTAAAAATGTTAATAAATTATGAAAAAGTTGAAGTGGTTTTATTATGTGGAAGTTTTTATTTAGTTTTTGTTTTATGTTAATATAAATTAATTGGATTTCATAGTTATTATTGTCTTGCATACTTGTTTTACTTTTATTTTACGTATTGATGGTGTTAATGATCTCTCTCGAGAGAAAAAACATTAAACACTCACAACTACACTAATTTGTGTATGTTTTTGATATTATTCTTAGTACAGTACATTTGAATTAAAAGTAATTGCTTATCTTCTGTTTGTTGTAACAAAAACTCTCCCCCCGGAAATTTTTGGTTGGGGGATTTTTGAGGCCAAGATTGTTGGAGGGTGAGGAAATCCCTCCCGTTCCTCCAGGATTTCGCACCCTGTCTCCACTGATTTGTTGACGTCATCATCCTGCACCAGATACCAAGGGTAGAAATGAAGAGCTCGGTGAATGTCGTCCCAAGGTGCATTCCGCCACAGGCGATTATGCTGCTTTTGCGGCCGAGACTTCTCTTCTCCACGGTGGGCAGGTACACAAGGACATCTAGTGAGTCGTGGTCCGATGGTAAAATGTTTCTTTCCGGGGTTATTTCTGGATCAGGCAGTGATGCCAGGACGTAGTCTAAGTTGCTATTGTCGCTTGTCTTATGCATGTTGAATTACTTCAATCCAATACCATTCACGAATGTGTCCATGAACCATTGATCAGCCGGGCAGTTTGTAGTGCCAGACGTGGGAGTGTTCCAATCGATGGAAAGGTTAAAGTCATCAAGAAGCATTATGTCACCACACATTAAGGTTGCCAAGACTGAATCCATGTAGGCTTCTAGAATTTGCAAGGAAGAGTTTTGTTCGGTCGATAATACGAGCCAATTAAAATTTTCTTACCCTTTTCGATGTTAATTTCAACCCACACGATTTCACAATCACGGTTCACGTCCTTTCGAATTTTCCTTTTATACTTCACATTTACGCACACCATCACTCCCCCTCCCCTTCCAACAGGCCGATCACTTCGAAAAATATTGAAGAGATTTCCAAATGGCAATTCATTGTCTGGAACAGTGTCGTTCAACCAGGTCTCCGTAAACACCAGGCAATCATAGTTCCACAGCTCGCTCAGATGAGTAGTACACTCGGTGAGTTTATTTTTTATGCTTTGAGCATTTTGGTAATAAACTGAGAGGAAGGTAGCGTTCCGTTGGAGCGGTCCGGGGATCCAGATGAACGTCACCTCACAGGAGCGCGAGGCACGGAAGTGACGGTAGCTGCCGACGGTTCTTGACTTACCTCGAGGGTTTGGGTCCCGTTGTACCGGCGGACGAGACATGGCTGCGGAGAGCTCGGGAACAATTTGAATGGCTGGAACAAAGTAACTTCTGTAACCAAGTACTCAGTTGGTGATGACAGGATCCCTAGCCCACAATAACGTGCCAGGGTGTAACTTCACAGTTTCATGACGTTGAAAGACACAAATGCCAAAAAAACACTATAAGAACACAGGAACAGGCTAAACTTGAAGAGCGAAGAAACGTACTCCGTCTACCATCCGCCATCTTAACATACGAGCTACATTATGCTCAGACTAAATAAATAAATTTTTCAATTCGAGAATAAATTTCCATTTCAGAAGATTTCGATTTGAAAAATAATTACCTTTCAAAACTCTTTAACTTTGGAAAAAAAATGTGAAAGATTTCGACTCTCGTAAGTGTTGGGTTTGACAAGAAAAAAACGTCTTCTCTCTCATAAATATTTGACAGTGAAAATAATTTTCGAAACTGGAAATATTCCTCATGTAAAAGTTAATTGTGATTTTTTTAACTAAAACTTTTTTTCAACTATACATATATTTTTGTTTCCAATAAATTTTGAAATTATATATTCTATGAAGATGACTTTCGATAGGATATATAGTTGTTCTATCCGACGAATACTAACTTGTCTCGCTCCCCTTAGGGTACGGTACTTAAATGTTATTTACCACGGCTATATAAATATCTTAATCTCAGGGGATAGGTTCTTTATTCGATAATCCCAAATAAGAAAGAGTTTTATAGCCAAGAGGATATAGTTAAATGCGGATCTATATTCTGAAAACTGAACACAATACAGAGAAATATATATATATCGAAGCTTGTATGTACAATTAAATATATATATATATATATATATATATATATATGTGTGTGAGTGTGTGTATGTGTGTGTGTGTGTGTGTGTGTGTGTGTGTGTGTGTGTGTGTGTGTGTGTGTGTGTGTGTTGATTCGAAAATTACATCGGTTATATTCTTCTTATATATATATCATTGAAAGGAAATCTTCTTTTTCATCTTCAAATAGAAGTGGATTATCCTTCCAATAAGAAAGGCTTCTTCTTCTTTTCTTTCTTCTAATTTATTTTCGTTCCTTTTAAAGCGTAATCTTTTGATTACATATATGTGCTCCCTTTCCCCGCTTCTTTGGCAATATACAGCAACACAAGCTATACTTATAGAAAGATTAGGGGCTTCTAAACTGACAGTAGTGCCACCTCCTATGTAACGTCCACGATCGCTAACAGCAAGCGCTACCTATGGCCCGGTGCGTCTAATTAGGAGCGCAACCGTAAGTGCTGCGGGGCGTCTAATTGGACACAGCGCCACCGAGGGGCGGACAACCACAAAAGCTGACGATTTTCTTCACGTCTGAGGTATTACATCAAATTTTGATCACTATGATCAAAAAGGGATACATTTCTGAATTCATTTTCTCACTTATTAACTTTCCTAATTTTTTCATATATGAGCATATTCTTAATTATATTAATTGGCTATTTAC
The DNA here is from genome assembly GCF_977018435.1 of Lepisma saccharinum. Taxonomy (NCBI): domain Eukaryota; kingdom Metazoa; phylum Arthropoda; class Insecta; order Zygentoma; family Lepismatidae; genus Lepisma; species Lepisma saccharinum. The sequence continues at coordinate 46,680,244 of NC_139229.1, forward strand.
AACATTTTATTCACTCGTTCTATATTTGTTATGTATTTTGCACTTACTATAATATATATAATCACTCTTCTCCGCTCCTAGTTTGTACAATGCGGTGCGGTGCGGTAATATGTCATAATCGATATGGAGTGTCATGCTTATATTTGACTCCAATCTGTTATATTCTGTACACAACATATTTAACAATTAACTTCATATACATAATAACAAGAACAAGCTTCGGCAACTGTCGCTCGAAGTTTAAAATATTATGTTCCCAAAGTGAACGAAACAATTACAGTCACCACATACATAACACAACAATCTAAAATTTACTCCAACCTCGGGAGTTTAATGTGGAAATGACGAGGCCTCTCCGACCCCAGCTTGCAAATTAATGGATTTGTGTGTCCTCTTATTTTATTCCAAAAGGATAGTTTGGCTTGTCGTAGTGCTACATCAAGAAGCTCTAAATTCAGATCTTCATGTATCTGGGTTATGCGAGTAAGAGGAGGATGCCTTCCAATTGCTCTGGCAGCTCGATTTTGGACTCTTTGCAGTTTAATTAAATGAGACTTCGCTGCATTGTGCCAGGCGGGATTGGCGTATAGTAATATCCGCCGCACCATCATTTTCTATAAATTCAGGCGTGTCTCGAGTGTGAGTGACATGAACCGGAACATTGGGTATATATATTCTATCCTCTGTTTAGCCTTCTTAGTCATGGCATTGATCTGTGGTCCGAAGGTAAGGCGTTTATCAATCAACACCCCTAAGTATCTAACTTGTTCAGCGCTGGATACATCTCGCTGAAATAGTTGCAAGCTGACCCCTTCTTTAGCATTGGACAGACTAAAAACGACTGAAGTACCGTTGAGCCCAACGTTCAAAGATCGGCAGGAATGTTTACATATGTTTCTGACACTGGACCACACGTTTACCGGTAGTAAATAGTGCAGTGTCGTCTGCGTATGTGGCAATTATCCCTTTATCTGGGGTGGGTACATCTGCAGTATACAAGGAGTAAAGTATCGGAGAAATCACCGATCCTTGAGGTACCCCAGCACGAACTAGTCTTGGCGTCGATTTCTGCCCATTTATGGACGTAATGAAACTTCGGTTAGACAGAAAGCTGGCTATGACCTTTCTATAGCTGAGTGGCAACCTCATTCGTCGCAGTTTATACAGGAGTCCAGCATGCCAAACTCGATCGAACGCCTTTTGTACAGGTACATCGAGAAATAATCCTAGTGCTCGGCGCTTCCAATCAAGGCGAATCGCTACATAGTCAACGGCGCGAACAAGTTGTTCGTTCGTCCCATGGGAACGGCGAAAACCAAATTGGTGATCTGGAAGCAGATGGTTGGCTTCTATGATCTCATGAAGTCGTTGTTGCATAACTCGTTCAAAAAGCTTGCTAAGATGAGAAAGCAAACTGATGGGACGGTAATTGTTGGCATTTTGTGGATCCTTGCCAGGCTTTGGTAGTACGATGAGTTTTGCCAATTTCCACTGAAGTGGGAAGTAACCAACCTTCAGGATGTTTGTAAATAACTTCGCCAAAAAGACGTAACCCTTACGGGACAGATGCTTCAGTGCAGCTGGCGGTATCCCGTCTAAGCCGGCAGCAGAGTTGTTTTTCAGTTTCCGTGTTGCATTTGCCACCTCGCGAGATGAGACCGGTGGAACATCCAACGACGAAGGCTGGCGTTGAAGACGTTGGAAAGCAGCATCGACGGTCTGTTCTGTAACAGCGTCATGGAGATCATTGTTTGGTTGGAACTGATCGTAAAAATCATCGGCTAGAATCTCAGCTTTCCTCTTGGGATCCATAATTGGGCCTGCAGGGCTATTAATGGCCGGCATAGTAGGCTGTTGTCGTTGATTTAAGTTACGAGCAATCTTCCAAAATGTAGGGTCAAGCTCTCTCAGTTGGCCAAGTTTGCGATCCCATTGGTGGATTTGTTCACGGTGTAAGTATTGATGAAGGTGACGCTTAAGGAGCATCCAGTCTCCCCGGTGGATGGGCGTTCTGGAGCGATGCCATCGTCGGCGGCACAAGTCGTGTTAAAATGTACAAAACTGGAGTAGCCTGAGTAGCGAGTGGATCTCTAGGGAATGTCGTGAATTTGCGCCAGGAATCTGCGATGACGTTGGTGAAGATAGTAACACCCCTATCAATGTCTGCAGATGATGACGACGGAGTAGTTAGGTCAACGGAATTGTGGACACGAGCGGTAAAGAGAGTCCAATCAGTAATAGCTTCTCGTAAGGTGCGGAACTGATGTTGATATAAACCGTATCCGATGGAAGGAGCGACAGAGCGATGATCGGAATCGAGGTCCCAAGTTACAATGACATAGTGATGAGGTCGACATCTTTGGTCAGGATGACATCTCGCACATCGGGGCGACTTCCATTGCGTGGATAATGCGTCGGTTCGTGAGGAGCAGAGATGGAAAAAGCCAGCTGATCCATTATACCATCCAAAGCGTTTCCGGCTGTGTTGGAGGTGATAGAATGCCAGTCTCCGTGTTTGGCGTTCAAATCGCCCCCTAGTACAATTCTATCGCCAAGTGTTTCTAGTACAAGGAAATCGTTGGTGGCCAGAACTTCTTGTGGAGGCTTATATGCTGAAATGACAACTAGGTCTTCATTTGGTGCATGGAGCTTCACCGCCAATGCTTCCAACGAAGCTAAAGGTGGAACTGGTATCTTGATAGCAGTGAGGCCACGTTTAACAAGTATTAACAGACCTCCCTTACGACGACCAATTCGATCTTCTCGGAATGTCTTGTAATTGGGAACTGTCCATGTGATATGAGGTTTAAGATGAAACTCATTCATAAGAGCGACATCTATATTCCGTGAGTATAAATAATGTTGAAGCAATACGGTCTGTTTTTCGATGCCATTTGCATTAAAAACAAGCAGATTTATCTGACGTAGGTGTCCGTTGCGATTAAAAGCACGCATCATTTTACGTTTCAATGAGTGTTTGCAGAACAATCATGACATAGTTAATGCCGGTTGTAGAGCGTAACATTCGCTGAAGTCCTCTATTAATGTGCTTCAATATCTTTTCGAAGTGCATTTTATTAACCATATCCAGTAGAGATTTGAGTATGGAACCCACATCTTCTTCGTTTTCTTCATTAGCCTTAGGACGTTGTCGTCGTCTGTTGTCTGCCCCACTTCTCACGATATTGGCATAGCTGGTGGCATCCTGAGAAGAGGTTACGGCTGAAGTGGTCAAGAACTCTGTGTTCGCATTCGACGTTTGTTTTGACTTTGTCGGTTGTACTGTTTGCCGTTTCGCCATGGCGGTGAAGTATCGGCAACCACGGTAATTAGCCGGGTGATTTTCCATACAATTACAGCAGACTGCGGGTGTTTCTCTGTCCTTCTTTGGACAATCTGCAGTAAGGTGGTCACTTCCACATTTCACACAACGAGGTCGAGCTTCACAGGTACTTTGAGCGTGGCCTAGGCTCTGACATCTGTGGCATTGTATGATGCTGGGTGGTCGATATGCCAGAATCTTGATCCGGTAATAGGAGAGGTACTCTTCTGTACAGATGTCAGCAGACTTTTCGTTCCTGCGAATTGTGACCAGATACAGAGGTATTTGCTTCCGGACGTAAGTTTTTCGGTCCCTCTGCGTCATGCGTTGTACATTTTGCACATCCCAACCTTTCTTTGCCAACTCCGCAAACAAAGTATCATAGGGCACGTCGATAGGTAATTGCCTGATTACGACCTTCAGAGGACGATTTTGTCGAACGAGTGCACTTGCAAATTCAATCTGCTGGGTGGTGATGTTGCGTTCGAGAGATTCGAAGTCAGCAATTGTTTGACAGTGAACTCGGGTACTGCTAGCTATATATCGAATTCGTGGTTCGGATTTCAGAATATTGTGCAGCGTAGCCACAAATGTGTGCGGGGACGATATATTGTAAATAAATATCGGAGGTATCTTGCGATTGCACGAAGTTGTTTCACCCGCGAATTCACTTCCATCTTGATGTCCGTTGGTGGCAGATGTTCCTGCCATAGAATCAGAGTCCTTGGTATAAATCTGAAGAAGCTGATAAGCGTTAAACACTGGCACTGAGGCAGCAGGCGGCACAGATTGACTAGGCTTCGCAGCTTTCCTTGGATTCACTAACTGAAACCCATCGGAGTTGGTATCTTGGTCTGCATTGGAAATCGACTGTTGACGATCTCTCTTGCGAAATTCTTCAAAAGCTAGCCTACTCACCGGTCTGTAGTTCAGGCCACCACGAAAACCACCTCTTGGGTAGGGATGATGCCGAGGGATGGCGCCGATATTTCTGGATTTCAGATCTTGGAAATGTGGAGTCATCTGGGCTGCTGGCGTGCCTTCCTGGTTGGCAGCCTCTGTAGATAGGTTCTCTTCCATCTCGACCTCGTCTGACCAGTCGCGTCCTCCTTCGGTACCTAGGGCTGAAGAGATGAACAACACATCGGAAGGAATGCGGTCGTCTAATGAGATCTTCTGCTTGTGCGACATCTAGGCACAAGTTCCACAACTAGACGACGTCTTTCGTAACCGCCTGGCGTGGCTTGGTATCCACCACACCAGTACTCCACTGGATCGTGGATGTGATGTCCCTTCTACAATGAACTCTGCTCTTCTTTATATGGCGCGCTGGCATCTATCGTCGCTCTCGGGAAACATTTCTTCCTTGCATTTTTCATTGTATCATCGGAAGTGCCACGTGACAGATTCAATTTTGTGATATTTAAATACGAGGCTCTCGTCCGATTAGCAGGCTAAGATACCGCACCCTATTTGTGTTTGTAATCTGGTTACCATGGAGTTATAGGGCTAGTTGGAACCGAGGTCCTCTTCATGTGAAGAACACTGGCAAACTTTTATCCACGTTCGCTCGGATTCTCTAGTTTGTTGTCCATTTCTCGTAGGATCGAAGGTATCTTTCCATTAAAGTTTCACAGTAGTGACGATTCGTACTTGATGTGAACGCGCAGTGTCATCCGCATATACTGCTAAGGTATTTAACAACTTTAACCAAACGCTCTTAATGGCTAGCAGGCTCAACATATTTCAAGTTCTGATCCTGACCCTTCTGACCTGCACATATTTCATGTGGATGCACAGTGTTCCAAGTTATCTAGTCACACTTCAGTCAGTGCAAATCAAAGTACTGACAATAACAGCAGCAGCGAACAGATACACACTAAATGCAAAGATACGAGATGTCTTAGATCAAGTGACTCTACATGATTTCATGGTGAGTGCAAGAATGAAAATTTGGGCAGCTTTACCGGAACATCCAAACACAACGATCAACAGGATTGGACAAGATGACCTCAGACGTCATGCATGCAAGCTTCCTCAATTGTGGGATTGCCTCGTTACCGTTGTTCCCATCCTGGGCAAGGTCAATCCAATATTTTCCATCCTTACCTATACCTTCAGCTCCTTCTCAATGATATCCTTCAGTCTTTACTTTGTCCTACCTATAGGTCCCTTACAATCAGGTTTCTCAACAAGAATCATTTAAATTTTCCTTTACTCTCCCATTTGTGCCATTTTCATTGAATCTCATCTGGGTAGATCTGAAAAACCATTTCCATTATTCCTCCTTCTTTTCTCTGTAACTCCTCACTCTTCCCTCGCTCTCTCTACTTGGTCTTTTTTATTGTCTCCACGCAAAAAACATTTTCAAGGTCATGTTATTTTCGATCGCAAGAAACATATTTCATACAAAACCTCCTTTCCCCTGTTTTGCGTAACAGAAACCCGACCTATTCAAACAGTAGCAATAACACGACTTATACCTGTTACAGAAAATTTTTCCTTACATCTTCTTTTCTGCATTTGAAAAATCATCTGCGCAGTCCTTCATTTCTGTTGGCTCGAGTTTCGTGTTACAAAAACCTTTTGACATTATCTTATTTTCTGTGTTTCAAAAACAGCAGTATAAAATATAAAAATATTTTTAGTAAATTTTCATTACTATATTGACAATATAAACCTTCTATCTTTTTTATGTATAGCAAAATACAAAAATATTATTTTAGTTTACTTTTAACTTCCCTTCCTTTTGTTTATTGCAAAAGAACATAATTTATTCACCGTCTACTGCTATTAACCACATGTCAGATAGATCAAACTTGCTGCCCGACCCTGTGGCCGAGTGGTTAGCACATCGCGCTACGACGCCAAGGGTCCTGTGTTCGAATCCCGGTCGGGCTTGGTTGTTTGTGAATGTCCATTGATCAATTTCATAACTCATCCTCATCTTTGCAAATTAGCCAAGAGGCACAAAACGCGAAGTAAAGTAAACTAAATCAATCAAAAAAGATCAAACTTGCTTTCAATTCTTTTAACACGCACGCACGTGCACTTGTTTATTACTTTTGTGAATACCTGGAAATCCGAGAACAAAGTAATTTGGTCTTAAAAAGACCATTCCTACTACTACCGCTTAATTATAATCATATATTTAACATCATACTGGCGTCCAATTTTCCATTCCCTGAAGGTGAGAGCAATGTATGCCTTGAGAAACGTCAAACCCTAACGGCGATATTACCTGGCTGATAACCCGAGAACACTTATGTGGATCACGCAGGCAGAAAAACTAAAATTCATATCCCCCATATATATATATATATATATATATACACACACACACTCACTCACTCACGCAGTCCGTCATAAGAAATTGCATGTTGAGCGTGAGTTAATACACTGCATGATTTTTTTTGCACTCTTTATAGTATGCGACCATGGCCCCAGCCTTGCTCTTGTCAGGCTCACAGGCTCGGAACAAATGAAACTGTTTTCTATATTGTCCAGTTGACGGAAAACCTCATAATTCTTAGCGGAGCATAAACGCAATGGTGAAACTTTTTGTAACAGACTGTACACACATAGTTATATGTGTGTGCGTGTGTGTGTGTGTGTGTGTGTGTGTGTGTGTGTGTGTGTGTGTGTGTGAATATATATATATATATATATATATATATATATATATATAGATATATATTTATATGTAAATATGTATGTGTGTGTGTATGTATGTATATACACACACACACACATGTGTGGGTGCTGCTGTATGTGTGATCAAATAAAAAAAATGTTTCATTACCTTTCTTCATGCACGTTGCGTCTTTGTATGTTCTGTATTTTGTATACAGTTTTCCTGAAACAAGAAATAGAAGACATAGTAATTATATTTACACAATTTAGTATGAATAGAGGTACGTGAAAACAGGCCTCTACCAAGTTAATGGAGGTGAACTGACACTTAGCGATATGTTTGAGAAAAAAATTTGATACATCTGGACAGGCTTCCTGGTAAAGAGTATATGTATCTTCAGGGAGTTCTGGTTCAAGCCTACATAAGAAGATTCTAGCACTTCGATTTATGCAGCGCGCAAATGCATTGAAATTATACTGGCCAGTACATATGATCTCTTCATCAGCTATATCTTTTCTATTAATTATGGCTTTAGTATTACAGAGGTTGTTCGCTTTATATCCGACCATTGTCGATTCGGTGCTGCCACCTGGCGTATCATGGTGCAACTATGGGTCTGCTGGCGAGAGGAGTGTTGTGTCTGACCTTGTAGGTGCGTGAGTGTTCGTAGTGAATGTTATCAAATGGCGCCGAAAATCAACCGGTTTTGGGAGGGTTACGTAATGGTCCTTTTCCATGCTAAATTTTCATACGTACGCATTGTGAACCTGTATGAAAGGTACCTGGCGGGTTCCAAATGGAAGAAAGTTGTCACAATGGATGAATCACATGTCCATCTCACTGCTGCTGGTGGTCACATTCGGGCGATCACATACCGTGACATTGACGGCAAGGGGCGCAGCAACTTTGTTCGTCAGTGCAGGGAAAGTTTCCCTCGTGACTTTATGGTTGTGACGGGATTCGGATATGATAAGGTGGACAAAAACGTGAAGGTGAATCCCCGATACTTCCAAGACTCCATTCTGATACCTACCTATCGGAGAGACATCCCAAAATTGTATGGAATGCACACGAACCAGGTGATGATCCATATGGACAAGGCTTCGAGTCATACCACCAGAACATCACTACGTTTTTATCAGGAAATGGCAGAGGAGTTAGGAATTCGTGTCATTCCGTTTGAAGACATTCCTCTGAAAAGCCCAGATGCCAGCCCAATGGCTTCTTGCGCATTTGGACTGTTGAAACGACGTCTTCAACATCGCCGCCTGCGCACCCTGGGTGGTCTATGGAAAGCTTCCAGGGAGGAGTGCGACAGAATTCCCATGCCGGTCCTGCGCCGGAGCTTGCTGCAATGGAAACTGCGATGCCGGGCGATAGTCCACAATGCTGGGGTCCAATAGAACATGATCAGTGGTGGCGGCGCGGTATCTCTTAAGGTGGGTACCTGTCAAACATGGTCGGATATAAAGCGAACGACCTTTCTGTATTCATGACATACTGCGCCAGAAGAATCGAGCAAGTATTATCAACTTACTAATTAACTCTCCAGCCTCCTTGAACCCGAAAGTTCATGGCTGCAGCAACACAGACCTTCCATCTGTCTCTATCCTGAGCAAGATCTATATACTCTTTTCCATCCCTTACAAATTTCCTTTAGGTCCATCTCAAAGTTATCCCTCCATCTTCGTCTGGTCTTCTTACTGGTCTCTTATCATCAGGTTTCCCAACAAGAATCATGTAAACTCTTCTTTCCTCTCTCATTCGTGCCACATGGCCTGCCCTTTAAGTCTTCTTGATTTAATCATTCTAATAATATCTGGACGTGAATACAAATTATGCAGTCTAAATTATGTAACCTTCTTCACTCACCTGTCTCCTCATCCCTTTTAGGTCCAAAGATTTTCCTAATGATCTTATTTTCAAATAGTCTCAATTTATGTTCCTCTTTCAATGTAAGGAACCAAGTTTCGCCTTCATATAATATTACAGGTAAAATTACTGTTTTGCATATTTTAACTTTTTGTTTCTCTGATATTTAACGAGAAGACAAAAGGTTATGAAGAGAAAAGTAACATCCTGAATTATTATCAAAAACGAAAAAAATACAATTAGGTCCACGAAATTAAATAATGTTCTTAAGAAGACCGAATATCTCATCCTCCTCCCTTCCATTTACTCGTATTCCCCGTATTTTCAATCTCAGCCGAACATCTCACAGTCCCACTCTGAAGTATGCCTTGAACCTATGCCTAAGCAGTGGCGTAGCATGAGGTTAGCGAAGTGGGCGACCGCCCGGGGCCTCGCGCCTGAAGGGGCCTATACAAATTGTGCTATAAACAGAAGTTAGGACAAAAGATGGAAAGGACAATGAATTGGGCGCAATTATATTAAAACATTTTGTTTTTATCTCGCTTTAAATTCTAGTTGAACATTATAATTTGAATGAATATGTCAGAACGGGCGTAACAAACAGGCAGGAGAGCCCAAACCCTAAGGGTGCCAGAAATAAGCAAAATTATTATCTTATTTCTCATATGAAACATTTACTAAAAATTTACGATAGCTTACTTGGATATTTGCCCATTTATTATTTTCTTGAATAAAAAGCCCTGTCTTTTGTCTTTTGATCTTTTCCTTTATCTGCCATTCACGATTCTAATATGTTAACAATAAAGCACTTCCAACTTCCACGAAGCAATTAAATGCTTGCGTTGTTTTCAACTCAAGGAGGGCATGGATAATTTTCCTCCCTACAGCTTCAGATTTCAGCTCCCGGAAAACAGAGAAATACGTTTTTAAAGTGAGAAAAATTATTAAATATCATTTCCGTCAGTAATTTATTATTATTATGTAAATAATTTGCTGACGTATCGCTGAAGGTTTTGTATCGATTCACATTAAGATTTCAAATTTAAAGATCGGAATACTAATCTCGCCAAGGGCCTCACGAATATGTTGCTACGCCACTGTCCCTAAGCACAACACATACATTTCTCCCTGTGGCATTTCATCAATAACTTACGATGCATGTTAACACCTATTCTTCCGTTGTCAGTGTTCAGTGAAAGTTCGTTTATATGAGTGGCAAAGTAAAGTAATCCTCGAATGTTCTCCGGAGTTGGTGAAATGCCTATTTAAAGGAAACTCAAACGATGTGGTTGTGAAACCTTATGCAACAACCCTTACAATATATACATAGAGAATGAAATAGAAACAGAACACTATAAAATAATATATGACATCATGCCCATACAAATATTATACTGCCTGTTCAAGTGTGGTTTTCATATTTGTTCCTCACTTGCCCACGATGTATTTGTCTAGCTTTCAAAATTAACCAAAGACATCCTGGTAGCGAAGGGGGTATGATTGTAGACGATAGGGCAAGAGTGATGCAAACCACGTTCAGTTCTCCAACAGATTCGAACCACTTTCCCACTTTATCAGTCAAATAAGCTAACTTAAAAATGTGTCATACTAAGGGAAAATTTACATCGAAGCGACATAAAACACGTGTGGCTTGAGGATTTCACCAAACGAACACAGGCTTGTGCGGCCTGTCATGACGTTACGGTGTGAGACGTTGCTGTTGAATGGCTCGTTCTCAAGCAGCATGTGTCGCCTGTCGATTCGGTATGAATTATCCCTAAGAGTAGTCAGCAATCTTTGAAACTTTATCAACATACCTGATGTTTCTTACTACATGTAGTTTATCTTACAAACTGGAATAGGGGGGGGGGAGATTTGAGGTCTGCAACTCAGAACTACACTTCTGTGGTAGCTAATTCTTTCCCTATACTCTAATGTGGCATACCTCATGTATTGTAAATGCGAAGTGGCATTGCTACATGTTCCAAATAATTTAAGATATCATCGTTACTTTCAGATACGGCCACAGCCATTTACATTCTGGACATACAAAGAAATGGTAATCCCACATGCTTCAACCAACGCTCAGATTTATTACTGAAAATATGAATTTTCGGAAACCAAACACTCAACCCTACCACATCGCTTAAAGTATGTTCGGGGATGACCATTATGTCATTCAACATGACCGAGAGTAGTTATGGTCCCGGATATAGGCCGATAAATCAATTGATTGGAAAAGATCGATGAAAGATCAATTGATGATAAAGGGCAGTGAACAAGCAAGCATTGTTTGTATTTGGAGTTCGGCCAGAAATGGGCGGGGTTTGAGATATGGGTGAGAGTTTTGATTGGTTGTTTGGATGAGGAGATGATGACGTCATAGGTGTTTTGTGTTTTGATTGGTTGAAGAGTTTTTTGACCCCGTAACGGGAAATTCCCGGCCTTGATTTCGACAGGAAATTACTGAGTCAGTTGAATGATGAATAAAGTGTTGTCTGAGAAAGGTGAAAGGTTATAGATAAGAGGTTGAGGTTTAGAAAGTGCTGTGTGAATCACGTGAAAATCACGTGATAGGAAATTGTTGATTCGGGTCGATTCTGAGAATTTCCCGCCAAAGTCACGTGAAAGTCACGTGACCGGAAATTCCCTGCTCGGGTTAATTTTCGAGTGAACAAGCAGCCATTGTTATTATTTGCCAGGGTTCCAAAAATGTGTGGAGTTTGAGATAGAGGTTAAAAGGTTATAGATAACGGATGGGGAATGTTTTACTGTTGTTTTATATTTTATTTATTATGTTTGTTTTTCGGTACAGAGGTTGATTTAGGTTTTCGAACTTAATGACGCATTCAGTATAGAGGTCAACAACCTGTCTTTGAGAAGCCGGGAAAATGTTGCTGACTCATTTGATTCAAAGATCGTTGTATTAATTTAAGAATACAAAAAGTATTTATTTGGACATGTTTAAGGAAAATGACGTAATAGGAAGAAGGATATATATATGTAGACGGTATAAAAGAACGAGAGTGTGTCACAATGGCAGAGTATTGCATAACGTTTCCGGAGAAAGCTCTGAATTTCTACGAGATAAGTTACGACGAGTTTTGGGAAGTTATAGAATCCTGCGGCGATGTCGATACCGATCGTGAGGCTGTACAGCGAGTGTTGAAACATTTCCCGTTTATGTACGTAGCACTACGTGAAGCTCCATGGTGCGGATGTTACCTGTTCAATAGATCAGGAGAAGCAGTCCATCATTCCTGCGAGACGGTGAAGGAGATAGTGGAAAGAAAAAAGTTTGCGGATGGGAGAACAGGATTTCCCAGTCACAAATGTTCGTGTGAAGTCATTCAGAGGAAGGATGAAGATGAGATTGCTGAAGCTTTAAAACAAAGAGTGAAAGAGTGGCTCGCCGTGTTAGTGAACAGAACTATTTTGTGGTGTACTACCTGCAACCGTTCTCTACTACGTAAATTAGAAGGACATCCCTGTTTTCCAGTGGTATCTTCGAATCGTCTTGGTTTTTCCAGATCTTTGTTCGATAGTGATGTAGAAGATACTGTGCCGGTACCGTTATCACCAATACCTGGAACCCCATCACCTATTGTATCAGATTGTTTTTCTTTGGCTGATTTATGAAAGTGTTCAGTTACCCCTGCTACCGATTTTCGGGGCATTGTAATAACGACCTATCAGTCGATTCTCGATACAAAACTTACGAAAAGTGGCCTGTAGGATTACAACAGACACCTGAAGAGTTAGTGACTGCAAGATGTTACTATTCAGGCCACGGTGATAGAGTACTGTGTTCATATTGTTTTCATGGATTTTGTGATTGGACACCGGAAGATTGTCCTGTTATTGGACATCTGGCATCAGTGCCCCATTGTAGTTTTATACGAAGTGTTGCATTACTACATTATAAGGCCGAATGTAAATATTGTGCTAATAGAGAAAACTCTGCAAAAAGAGTTATTGAAAAAATGCAGATTCTGTAATGATTTGTAAAATCTGTTTTTTGAATGTTTGCGATATAGTGTTTCTACCGTGCAGACATTTTGTCAGTTGTCGATCCTGTCCCTCACAACTCGATAAGTGTGCTATATGTCGTGGATCTATTAAAAACACATTGACAGTTTTTACCTGTTGAACAATGGATGTATGTTTTTTGGACGTTCAAGGTTTACGAGGAAAAGACGGTGAATTTGTGTGGAAACAAGTCGGAATATTGAAGTCTCCTTTTGAATGTACATTTGATTATTTTGTAAAACCTCCATACGGTCTACATTTGTTAAGTGAAAAATATCGTCGTGTGAATTATTGGCTCCGTGCAAACAAACACGGACTCTCCTGGGAAAATGGTTGGGTACCGTATGAGAAGTTAGGAGATCTTTTATATTCTGTACTTGTAAATGAAAATGTGTATGTTAAAGGTACTGAAAAAATGCTAAATGGCTGGAAAAATGTATCGGAGATGAGTACGTTAACCGTAGATAATATTGAAGAATTTGGGTGTCCAAAATTGGAGAGTGTGAAACTTTCGGTAGAGAAAAAGAAATGTAGAGAACATAGTGAATCAAAAAATGTGAACAAAACCTGTGCAGTTGAAAATGTTTGGAAAATGTACCATTTCTACTGTAATAGAGAAAAATATAAAATGTTTAACTTTTTTTGAAATGTTTTATTTACAATTTAATAATATACATATAAAGATATACATTTACAGTAAAAATACCTTATGGATAATAAAGTTATTTATAATAACAATGAATGTCCAAGATTGTGTTGAAGATATATTTCAATCATCAATTCGTTGTACCAGAGAACGTGAAAATGGCTTATCAGATTTTCCGGTACTTCTTTTCTTTCTGAAAACATATTCTTTTCCATACAATGCACAAAAGTCTGTATATGTGGCTGTAATTTATGATAACGTTCGTTCATTAATTTTCTTAAGGGTGTGAAAAGTTCACAAAAAGATAAATGTAGTTCCGGGGGTGTAAAAATAAAAGCATCCGGTGAGGAATGTTGATACATGGAAATACAACGTTTTCCAAAAAAATTTACAGCACTGACAGTAACATTGCCTGTGATGAGATAATTAAATCGTCGACCTGTATCGATGTAATTAAGTACATCAGATTTCAAAACACACAATTCTCTAATCTGTGAAGAATTAATTCGTACGGGTAATCTTTGCAAGATATTTGCAAGATAAAGAACCAAACAGACATCTATGTTGTGCAGTTCCGAACATTCGGTTTTATTTTGGGAAGAACTGTTTTCTTTACGTATTTTTATGAAATCACAATCCTTTGTCACATCCGGTTCACTCTCGATTGGTTCAGTTTTTATAACAGGAATCTCAATTTTGGTAAGGGGCAGACGTCTACGTTTTCTGCATCTAGAAACACCATCCTTATGAGTAATACGGTCTAGAAGCTGATCATGTTTTTCCATTGTAGAATTTTTGACCGGGTCCATGATGTTTTCACTAAAGGTGTCAAGATGATACTGAGAGTGAGTAGAATTATCATACATATTTTATATAGAAATCACCTTATACACTCCCGAACTGGTTTGATGGAACGACACACTTGTGCTCCTTTAGGACACTTTGAGTGCGGTAAACATTTGAAGATCTGACGAAAACGGTGTAAAATATATTCATCTTTACTGACACCCGGTTGGAATATCCGGATGAAATCCCTGGTTGTGACGTGATGTGCTTAATAATAAGCATATACACAACAGTAATGTCCGCAAGTTGTAGCAAATATTCCTTGTAAGGGGGTGTTATTGTGAGTCCAGATAGAGGAATGACGGTTCAAGAATGTTATGAATTCTGGGTAATAGGGGTGGAAACCGTATGAATCAAAATATTCTGCCTTATTGTTTTTGTCGAAATAGAAAGCAACCCAGTGTGTTCCTTTGGAATCGGAAATATCCGTGTTTGCGATTATCAAAGCAGGGGTGGAGAACGTTCGAGGCAGAAGATCTCTCGGGTAAACACCACAAAAAATTGTTTTGGTGGAACAGTTGTGAGATAAAATATGTCTGATCTGTGATGTGTTCATGTCGGATACGTTTATAATAAAGTACACAAACACGGTAGTCTTTTTCTATTACGATACATGTAGGTTTCTGTGGCAGAAAACAGGAACACACCAAATTTATAGAGTAAAATTGTTAGGTTTATTAGTGAAGGATAACACCTCTGTCTTTTGTCACATCCAAGGCCACTTCGAATTCAGCATAGAGAAGACAGGTAATATTTTCTGACAGTTGTGGAGAAAACTGCATTTTTACTCCTAAGGTACCTTGTTCCTGTAGACTGATGTGTGTATCGTTTCCTGAAAAATCTGGAGTAATGTCGTAAATTAGAAAAAATGATCCGTTTTCAAACATCTTCCTTGTTATCTGATGTCCATAATTATTGTGATGGATACCTGTGCCGGAAAAGAGAGTTTGGTAGGCACGTGTTACTAAACCGCCATTTCCTCCTGTACTGATTCCTAAAGGTTCAGAAGGTGTGAGCTCTCCATTTATTACAAGATGGAAAGAAGACAGGTTAAAACTTCTAAAGTCGAACGGATTTTTTTTACTGTCTCCGAGAAAGCTGGCGGTGGATACCATAGTAAAAAAATAACATTCGGAAAAGGACCTTGAAAAGCATTGTCGATAGAAATCTGCTGCGTTCCTGCAACTTAAGAGTATGCCTTGATAATACTTCTTGTGAACGGGTAATGTGCAGGAGCATAAGAAAGTGCTCTGTCTATAGCCAAACTGGTGCTAGGAGTAGGAATGACGTGATTTATTTCGAGAGCAGCTTTTAAAATTTTTATTTGTACGCTAGGTGAATCTTGATCTCCCCAGATATAAAAAGCATCACGCGACTTGATAAGTTCGATACGTACTTCCACACCATTGAGTAGATATTTAGGCTGATTGAAAAAATCTATGTGGAGTTTTCCCATAAGTTCCATTTCGGCTGTTACTTCCATAGGATTTCCTGATGACGGAACGTACTGGAAAACATTTTTTCGGGTGGTGAAACCTTCGTTATTGGTTGTGATTTTATCTTGGTTTCCAGGTGTGTCCAGGTACCATAAAGCATTAGTAAGATGTGTATTTGCAGCATCGGTACCGTAATTGAGAAGTACCTCTAAAATCAATTTGTATGCATAATTGTTGTCAGCATTTGTTACAGATATACCGTTGATAGTAACGTTACATTGTGAAAATATAGTATTGAGGAGATAATTTACTACCCCACAATTTTTTATGGTTGCATTATCGGTCGGCAAAGCACTCATACGACTCCCATCTTGTTTAACCATCTCCACCTGTAAACGAAGATAAACAGATGCAAGATCCAGAAAATCTGTTGCTGTTGCAGGTATGAGAAATGGTATCACGTTCTGGTTATCGATGGATGCAATAGGTTTGTAGGTAACAGTGTAGGTTTTTTCGACATTTTGTTGAATAGGTTTTTTCCGAAAAAGATCGAACTGTGAAATCATACACGTGTTGTCCTCCATCATTGTGTAAAAATATTTTGACTTTGATATTCTGTTTGATTTTTCTGATCCTCGAGGTTCTAACACGGCTACCTGAATGTTTTAACATCGAATGAGTATTTTTTCTTGTAATTCTTCTTCTTATACCCGAACCTGTCAGAGAATCGATTTCTCGTTGTGCTCTATAGTTTCAAATTATCTGACCTAACAATGTTATAGTGTGAAAATATAGTATTGAGGAGAGAATTATTGGGCGGCAGAGCATTTATACGACTCCCATCTTGTCTAACCATCTTCAGCTGTAAACGAAAATAGACAGGTTCGAGAAATGAAGTTAGATTTTGGTTATCGAAGGAAGCAATTGGTTTGTACGGAATAGTATGTTTTTTCTGAAAAAGGTCGAACTGTGAAATAATCCAGGTGCTGTTCTGTATCATCATGTAAATATATCTCTGACTTTGACATTTTGTCTGATTTTTCTTACGTGTTTTCCTAGATTTCGATGATGTTTTTCGACGTTTTACGGATGTACGTTTTTTCTTGATTCTCGAGGTTCTAGCACGGGTACCTGAATGTTTTAACACCGAATGGGTATTTTTTCTTGCAATTCTTCTTCTTATACCCGAACCTGTCAGAGAATCGATTTTTTGTTGTGCTCTAGTTTTAAGATTCTGACCAGCTTCACGTATTCGCTGACGAACAATAGTTTTCGGAGTCTGCTGACTTGTTGTAATATCAGTAACAATATCAGCACCAGTTTTTAAAGCTTCTTTTCCGATAGCTTTTGCACCACTCCAGAGAAGTGGTTTCACCATTCTGAAAAGTCCAGCAAAAAGAGAACCTAATCCTCTTCCTTTCTGAATTCTGTTAGAACGAAAAATGGGTCCGATTCCTCCATGTATTTGGGTTGTGTAATATTCTGCTTGCGAATTCATGATGACTCATTCGTTTACCAATATAGACTGAGAAAATAGTGTTATGTCGGTTGTTTAAAAGGATTTTGTTTTTTTACGAAAATGTAAAACAGCGATAGTAGGAACGGAACCGTTTCTTAAAGGTAAAAAGTTTCCTTTTTGATCGTTTAAAGTAATTTCTATTGTTTCGAAAGAACTTTTATCCAGAGAAACATAGTGAATCGGATTGAATGTGTGATGAGCTACAGGTATCGTACATTTGGTATTTACTTCTGAACATTGTTTTCGAGTAAGACGTAAAAGTCGTATCATTTCTTCACCGACGAACTGTTGTTTTACAATATCTGAATATACAAATATGTAAGGATTTTTATCGACAACGTTATTAGATATTACGTGCGTAGAATAGATAGATTTTAATATATCATATCGAAATTTAGCATAGTCGTCTGTTAAATCTATTGGTGTTATTGTATTGTCTACAGAGGCATCGGGTTCAGGGTCGTGCATTCCTGTTTCGGACAAGTCTTTATATACGGCAGCTTTAAAATAGAATCGAAGATGAGTAGGAATAGCTACATTTGCAGGGTTGGTTTTCAGGAAAATAATAAGATCATCTATTGTATAAGTAGCTGCAGGAAAATAAAACGGTTGATCGTTAATATATAGTGTGTTATCTGTAGAAACAGATGACTCGAATGAATTCCATTGCGGGTCAGCCAGAAGATGTCAGAATTTGTAAAGCACAGATTTTCGTATTTCTCGATTATCGGGAAGGGAAGTTACGATCGACGAAATCAAGTCGTCAACATTTGTATATGTTCGAACAGGAAATGTTAGTTGTCCTGAATCTGTTTCCAGAACGTTATCATAAAGAGTTGAATGACATAATTCTGCTAATCCGACTTCCCACAAATCTGGAGGCAGATCGATACGTTTTGCGAATTTTACAGTAAAATGAGTTAATGTGTTGTTTGAAAAATATTTTTCTGATGAAGACGATGGGAGGTAGATATAGAAATTATCATCCATTCTGACTGAACAAGAAGAACTCACTGATTCGAAATGGTGATATATTTCGATATATATTGAGGTTTAGTTGTTTGCTATCGGTTTTAGCGATGATGCCTTGATCAATTAATCAAAACTGGAGGGATAACCCAGCCAACGAACAAGGTATTCTAAATTGTTACCATTACCTCGTGTTTTTAAAATTTTATCAATTTTATACTCTTCGTCAGGATTCGAATATACTTTCTGAACCTCATGTTTGTAAAATGTTCTTTTTACAGGTTCACCATTTAAGTCGTCCAATATGTAAACAGGTACCGGTTGACGTTGAACGACGGAATGAATCTTAAAAAGTTCTCGTGACCACGATTGTTCGTATCCTTTTTCAAAATGTCCTTTAACAACAGAAATTCGCACAATGTCCCCAACTTTCAAATCTGAAATTGTGTGTGAGATACGGTTGTTGTGTCGATTCAGATGTTTCCACACTGTGTATACATTAGTTTCGTTTACATCTTGAGGTGCCATTCCTATGGAACTATGAATCGCAGTATTGTAACCTTTAAGAAGTTGAGGTAAAATATCTATGTTTGAATTGGATTTGGTTTGAATTGGTGTTTTAAGTCCACTTTATGCACAGTAAGGCTAATCGGGACTGGACCTACAGTTTAAAGTGGGATCCGAACCACTTGTACCTCCACCGGGTATTGTACCCGGGACCCCTTGATTACAAGGCGGCGACGCTACCACTGCGCCATCGGGGAGGCCCTAAAATATCTATGTAACGTCTTGTTTGTTTGCTGTAAAATATTTCCACATTCGTTCTTTTAGCGTTCTGTTAAAACGTTCCACTATACTTGTTTTACAGGGTGGTTAATCGCGATCCAAAAGTCTACTTGTTCATTTTTCAAAAAATTCTGGAACACAGAATTCGTAAATTCTGTTCCTTGATCTGTTTGTAATGTGGCAGGTTTTCTTTTGCTTTGTTCAAAAATGGTTCTGAAAGCTTCGGTTACAGAATTACTTGTTTTATTTTTTTTAGGGGTAATGCATAAGCATATTTTGAAAATACATCAATCACAATTAGGAGATATTTAAATCCGTCGTTATGTTTTTGTATCGATGTCATATCGTTAAGATCGGCTTCCCAGAGCATATCTATGTTCCATACATTATAATGGTTTCGAGGAAACCTTTTTCGTGCACTTTTGTGGAGAGTGTATGTTTCCTGGTGCATTAACCAATTTTTTACTGTATCACGAGATATATTCATATCTTGTACAGCTTTCCATAAACGGTCCACAGATGAAAATGAGGCTCTGTGTTGAGGATCGTAATATATTCTAGCAAGAATTTTATCATGTTTTACTTTAGGGACTCCCATGATTGCTCTCTCTGTCTACGACTTTTTCTTAAAGGAACGAGTTTGTATGCATCAGGTGTTCTCAAAAATGGTGAAGTTTTTCTGGAAACACGTAAAACAACATTTTTCTTCTTTTTTCGCAGGTTTTCGTTCGACCAGGGATCTCCGTTGGTGATGATGACGATGAAAAATTTAAAGATCTCGGGTCCGGAAGTGTTTTTTCCTGATCTTTTTCGATTAGACGTTGGGCTGTAGATTGATACTTATCAAAAATATTTTCTAACTTCTGTCTTGTATTACGTGGTAAAGTTTCTACCAGGTTTGGAGGAAAATACGTTGATCCTGGTGAAATACTAGAATCACCATTATCCTGGATAATAGGAATCTCTAATGGTTCTTTCGATTTTCGACTCAACCATAAATACTCATCCAATTATTTTCTATAAAGACGCCATTTTTGGTCATCTGGTATATTTTTCATTTTAAAAATTTCGTTCATTTTTTTATCAAGAACAGATAATTTTTGATTTATAGACTGTTCGGAACCGCGAATACGTGTCAATTGTTCTGGTGAAAGAACAATCATTTTTTTGTAAACAGGTGTCATTTTTAATGTGGAATGATAGTTCCGAGAAGACCTGATAGTAGAGATCCTAAAAGTAGGAGTAGAAACCCTCCTCTCTGAACAAGAATTTTTCTTCGTTTTTCGATATCTACTTTAGGTTTTACAAGTCTACGTAAAACAGTTTTGTAAGGTGTTTGCCAATTAACAATTCCTTTATGATATTCCACATCACCGATATTTTTGGGATACTATTTTCCTGATCGTAATACCATACTATTTTTTTAACAGGTTTTTCGACAAAAGAAAAAATAGAATTAACAAGTTTTGTTACAAAAGTGGTTTTTTCACTTCCCGATGCTCCACAAACCATCATCGTAGAAGGATGGATAGGTTTAGGAAACGTTTTATGTTAAGCAAAAATTTTTACAGATTTGTATCCAGGAACTTGAAAGAAAATGACGGTTTACCAGACTATTAATACATTTTATATTTATTTTGTACAAGATTATATAATACTAGTATACAATATAAAAACACTGGAACAAAAACTTGAAGTTTGGACCTATAGGTTAAAACCTATTACAATACCTATTACAGATTAGGATTACAGACATATTTATAACCTAGTCTGTACGGTATCCGAAAAGAAATGATAAATGTTGGTTGTCAAAAAAACGTTTCATTAATACTGGCTGAAACAATTTCTTTTCATTTGTACTGATAACTTGAAACTGTTTCGTTCTTCTAATTCTAAAGATATTTTCTTCTGTAACGTCAAATTTTTCATTGTTCATCATATCACACATAGTACCAAAGTTGACCAATTTTGATGTGGAAGTGGTTAAAGTGATCCCTTTAACTTTACAGATATATTGGGGTTCAGAAAGAGGTTTTTCAATTTTCATTCTGTAACTTTTTGGTCCTGTTGAGACAAACTCTTCACAAATTGCATCGGGACCGAAATTACTCAATTCATCGGTGAGGTCTCCTAATTTATCACCTGTTCGGGGATGATATTCCATTTCAGGACTATCTATATAAATCACCGAATCTGTGTCACAATAACATATTCTGTCATCCAATTTTTCAAGAAGTTCATACAGTTTCAAACGAGCATGACATGTCGTAAAAGCAGCAATAGGAACGTTTACTTTTCTGTTCAGGGTGATAGCCTCTTCAACATATTTCCAGTTTACTGTAACAGTATCCTGATGGATAAATATAACTCCTCGAATAATTATATTAGGATCAGTCATTTTATCGAGAAAATCTTTCGACTCCTTGATAATTGATGTTTGGGAAAGGTTAACTCGTTGACAAAATTTGCCCCATAAAGAATTAAGACAAAGTACGTTTTCCAGGATTAATCTCAATATTGTCTTTCTCCAGTAGAATTCCCTCTTTGTCAAACTAGTCCTGTAGGTATTTTTCTTTATCCGTTCTGTTTTGACACCAAGTAGGCCACCCACTAGCTTCCTGTTTTATTTTCAAAAATGTGTTGACATACTCAGCAAACAGTCCTCCAGTTTGTGTAACAGGATTGTACATAGATGTTTCATATTTCCACACTTCCGACATCTCCAACATTCTGTAACCTAAACTACAAGCTTTACGTACTTCTGCGATAACCCAAGTTCCTGAAAGTGCACGCTGTTCATCTGAATGTTCACAAATACCTTCACATTTTAGCGTGATAGCACATTCTTTACATAATACGAACATCAGTTTTCCATTTATTTTGGAGGGTAAAACAGGGTGGAGAAGGGTTGTAGGGGGTAGAATTGTACATTTAACAAGTCCTTCCATGTTTAAAACTTCATCGACTGGAGGAATAGAATTTCCTAACAATATGGTAGGGTGTCTTACAGGATACGTACAATATTTGTTCACATAAGGGTACAAACTTGTAAAATCGTTGTATTGTAATTTCTCATTTTCCTTGATTCTGTAATAAGTTCTGACTGTTTCAACTCTTCCACCATATAAGGCATCTCTCGGATTTAAAGGAATACAGCAGACAATAGGGTGTGTAGATAGATGTCTATCGAGTTCAGGATCAGTCTTTAATAATCTATCAAAATCGCATTCCCACATTGTGACAACACGGTATCCTTCAGAACGTAAAGCTGGAAGTTTACGACATGTTGTTTCGTATCTAAAAGCTGCAGTGTTTAGCATGTCACTATTGGTTTGATCGTCATTTTCCTGGGTGTTTTCATCTTCCGTGATATCTTTAGGATACATATCCCTGTTTGTTGATATGCATCGTCTGCATGATGGTAACCTCCTTTAGGAATTATTCCTATAGTGTCAGCGGGCATAAATTTATGTCTGTAAATTAATGAACACGCTGATGCTATAGTGATACAATTTCTAAAAATATCTATTTTACATATATCCAGAAAATTCTGTCTTAGTTTCAGACATCCTTGTCTTAACAGAGTAACATATTTAACACAATATTGGAGTAGTTCTGTTTTGTTGTTAAAAGGCATATTCTTTTTGCATTCAGTATCATACCAAGACATGAAATTTGTTTGATCTTCAATTGTTTTCATATATTCATATCCGTATGAAGAAGGAGGAGGTGTAGGTCCTATGTAATTTCAATTTTTGTATGTGTTCCACAAATGCGGATAATATCCTTTCTGTACTGGTAGACCGAACAGTTTTGAAAACCCTGCAAGATTCGTCTGAACGTAGTTAAGACTGTCGATAAAGTAGAGATTTTGGTACGTCATACTGATGATTTTGGTTCCATCCAAGATTATACGAGGATTCATCCCTTTTTCCAACATTTTTCTCAATATAAACGTGCAATCATAACCTCGTGCATTGTGTGCACAAATAGTTATATTGGAAAACTTATGTTGCAGTTCGAGATAGGAGAGAAAAGTTTCTACAGGATCATCCCAGAATATAAACTGTCTTGTACCACAAACAGAACATGAAACTGTTAAATCCTCTTTGTCATGACATGCATGGCAGGCTGTCTGTACCACGATAAGATTCGGAACATGAAGAAAAGTTTTTTCTTTATCACAGTACGGAATATCAGTATAACATTCGAAATCATAAAACACAAATAGAAATTTCGAATTCTGTTTAGATTTTGGAATAGACATGTAACACATGTGATTTATAGGTTTTACACAGTTACAGACAGTACAGTATTTCATGTTACACCTATGTACTTTCTCATACAAATTATTTGTGAGAACAATTCTAAAACATCGAGGACACTGTTGGATTTCACTACATACTGTACCGTTTCTCATTTTTGAAAATCCTGTGACATGTTTGACATGTTTTATAAACTCCTGTTTCAGGTACGCATGGAGGGATTGCACGGCACATGGAACACATTTGTTTGCACTGATGAATATGTGGTTTACGAAATATAAGTTCGTTACATCCCTGACATTCCTGTTTTGCTGAAAAAGCTCCAACACGGTTCACAATAACATCGTAATGCTGTCGAGTACTGTCGTATAGAAGATATATGTATTTGGAGACGTTCTCGACCTCTCCTTCAAAAATAATATCTTTAACATCACGAAGGTTATTGTACACAGTGATTTTATATTCTGTAAGAACTTGTTGAAATTTTTTGAGTTCAGGAATTCCACTTCCGACACACGTATTGTCTGTTAGATTTACACCTGCCTTTCGCATTAGTTCAAAAACAGGTCTAAGAAGATTTCTATTTTTTTTTTATATTGTGTATACGATGGATCTTTATCTACATAGGCTTTCCCTATAACCAGAGGTTCAGCTAAACAAAGAGGTTTTTTTTTCTAATTGGTACACTGACAACACTTCTCTTCAGTGTACTTAGTATATAATTTGGTAAACAATAGGCACGCTTACCGTCTCCTCCTTCTCCGACAGGTATATCAACACGGTCAGTACGTAAAATTAGACGGTCTGTACTTGAAAATGTTTTTGCACTTTGTAGTATTTTATGCATAACAGTCCATACCATATCACTATGTAACTGATCACTTCAATGCCATCCGATATAAATATCTTTTACATTTGGGTCGGATATGTTAGATAGTGTTAAACCTATTTTATCTCCGTCCTTAGCATTCTTTTTCACATAGGTGAGAAGGTTTTCAACACCTTGACGAATCCAACTGTGAAGGTCAACATTTTCTGGAGGTTGTGAGAAACTGAATTCCACACGTTGTCCCTTGGAACGAAATTTAGGGTATTCACTTTCCTGAATATTGTGTATCAATATATTTCCTATGTGTTCACGAGGCATTGTATCACGTTTTCTTTTCTTACCTCTTCTATTTGATTCAGAAAGATTCTGAGGTGACTGTTCAACTGTCGGTAAGGGGTCCTCTCTCCAAAAAGGGTCCAGGTAAAGGTTCCGGGTCTGGTCTGGATACGGCATTCCTTGAAGTTCCTTGAGATGATGCAGTATCGGATGTGTGGATATTCGGTGGCGATGATGCTCCTTTTCCGAAAAGTTCGGGTGTAGTTGTTGTTGTTACTGCCCGTAGTAATTGATCATACTCTTCAACTAAAGAGACAGTTTCTCATTCAATTATCCTTTGTGCAATGTACGCCAGAAGTTTTCGTAACTGGTCAGCTGTTTTGTAATACCCGTTACGATATAAAACTAACAATTCGTCAGCAGATACCTGTAAGTCCATGATAAGAGGATAATAGCATTCCAGAAACTACTCACGAAAGAGGGTGTCTATGTTATATACCTCAGCATCACAATACTAATTCTAACGGTTTTACTGTCTGATTTATAAGTTTCCAGGAAATGAGTAACAATCTTTCCGGTATTTACGACCCCTTTTTGTTTTAATGATTTATCTAACGGTTTACTGGCTGTTTTGTAAACTTTCTAGAAATGTGTAACGGTTTCCTGTTTCTTAGTAGTGTAATTGATGATACTATAAACCCGAGAAAGTATGAACCACCTCAGGCAGATTTGGCTACACTTAAAACAAGCTGAACATGTCTATATGAGCTTTTTGCTCAAGTGTGGAACCCTGTCTAATCCAAGATTTTTGTAAAAATGCCATCGGGAATTTCCCGTGAAAGTATGACCCCCCTCAGATTGATTTGCCTACACTTATAAAAGGCACTTCTGTGAGATTGTTGTCCATAAATTTGTTAAAAATATGCCCCTCTTGATATTTTTTTGGCTACACCTAAAACTAAGCCAAGATGCTCATAAGAGCTACCCACATACACCCACACACACACACACACACACACACACACACACCCACACCCGCACATATTTACTTCCGGTCCACTTCCGGTCCACTTCCGGCCCACTTCCGGTCCACTTCCGGTTCACTTACGGTCCACTTCCGGTTTGCCTACTTCCGGTCCACTTCCGGTCCACTTGTGGCCTATTTCTGGTTTATTTATACTGCATCATGTTTTGCAACAAATTATTACCTAATATTATGCAAAAAATGTGTTGTTTTCTGATTGGTTGGTTATGACATAAAGTGATGATGTGTTATATTCTGATTGGCTTATTGTTTCAGATGTTTTCAATGCGGTCTGTGCTTAGGCTATATAAAGAGATTTTGCATTGCATATCAGCCAGTATTGTGAGAGTTGTTGAAGAGTAAGGGTGTGTTGTTGCAGTGCTGCTCATATTTTTTAAACACAAAAATATTGCAGATTTGTATAAATTGAATTACAAATCTATTTGATTTAATATATAGAATTTTTAACAACCTGTCATAGGTTTATTAAATATAAAGTTTTGATTTGGACCCCAAGAAATTTTATATAAATAGCAAAGCCAAAAATATTAACACACATACACACACACACACACACACACACACACAAATCACACTACTGAACCCAACTGATATTTTTTATTAAGTATAAAGTTTTGATTTGGACCCCAGGAAATCTTATATAATAAACAACAACAAAAATGCCAAATCAAAAATATTGTAATCGATGCAAAAAGAATATATCTAGCCCCAATTGGGCTAATCATCAAAGGAATTGTAATCCAGACAAATGCAGAACTCCCACAAAAATATGCCCTAAATGCCATAGAAAATATAGCATGGAATACTTCAATTATAAACATAAAGGTACTTGCTCTGCACAGTCATCAACATTGCCCCCAAAACCATCTACATCTGGTCTAAAAAGGAAGCATGAAGCACCTGTTAATGCTAGAGCAGCAAAGCAGCCACGCTATGCACCACCTATCCATAGCAGTTTTAACGGCCAATTAAGGGATCACCGTTTTGTATCAGAGCCAAGATGTGACATTAAGAATTTTTTGAACATTATAAATCCAGATGTGCAGGCAATTCTAAATGCACAAAATGGCTCTTATAAGCTGTCCCTCAAATTGTTTACACAATATAAGAAGCCAAATGGCACAAAATTTACACAGCCCCACATAACAGAAACTGTACCGGTATATTCAAATGCAAATTCAGACAAAATAATAAGCAGTTTGATAGATCAATTGAATATTAAACACTCTGAATTTGCTGCAAAAGAGTCTGGATGGAGCCTATGCGGATCTTCACACAAGTTATATATTAATATTTCTGAATTCAACCCATTACAAGGTTCCACTTATGTGCTATTACCTGCCAATTTTAAAAACAAAAGAGCCGTGGTTAACATAGAAAATAATGATGAGAAATGCTTTTTGTGGTGTATTTTAGCTGCTTTGTATCCAGTTTCAAGGCATCCTGAGCGAATAAGTTATTATAAACAACATGAAAATGATTTTGATGAAGCAATGGAGGGTTTAGAATATCCAATGTCTGTTCAGAATATTGATAAATTTGAAAAAAATTCCAGGGATATTAATGGTAAACAATTATCTATTAATGTTTTTATTTGTTCTACTGGCCGTGGCAATTGCTTGATAGCACCTCTCAGAATCAGTACATTTGATGATGATTCTGCTGTTCCGATTGATCTGCTCTTAATTGAAGGGGATGATACACGCCATTATACTCTGATACATAATCTTGAAGCTTTAGTCAGAACACAACTAGACAAAACTCATAAAATATTCAAGTTGTGCAGAAGATGTTTGTCTGTATTTGATGGTCAAAAAATGGTGAATGGGGTTCGGGAAGAGAATGCAGAAATTGCTAAAAACAAGTTAATTGAGCATCTGAAATACTGTGGCAACCATAAACCTGTTCATATGGTGATGCCTAATCCAAGTGAAAATGCCAAATTCAAAAAATTTGAAGCCTTGTTGGAACACCCAGCATATATAGTCTGTGATTTTGAATCAAACCTCAAACCTCTTGCATTCTGCAGCCCAGATCCTGATGAATCTTCAATTACATCATACCAGCTACATGAACCTTCTAGTTTTTATTATGTGATTGTACAGGATGGTGTTGTTAGTGAAGAATATTTATACATGGGAGCAGATGCCATCAAAAAATTTGCAGATAGAATAGAAAATGAGTGCCATAACATAGCATCTAATGTCTTATTAAAATCAAATCCTATGTTGCCTTTAACAGAGGATCAGATTGAAGATTTCAACAATGCAGAAAAATGCCCGGTATGTGATTCTGAATTTTCAGATACAAATATCAAGGTTCATCACCATTCTCATACAGATGGTAAATTCTTAATGACCCTGTGTAATAGCTGTAATATTAAGATCCAGAGACCAAAATTTGTCCCTATATTTTGCCATGGTGAATCCAATTATGATTTTCATCATCTGATCAGGTACGAGGGGTTTGACAAGCAGAATTTAAATATTTTAGCTGAAAATAATGAAAAATATATTGCCATTAGCAAAATAATTAAAGTTAATGGTGTTCCTATTCACTTAAGATTTCTTGATTCTTACAGAATTTTATCGGCTAGCCTGGCAACACTGGCCACTCAATTATCTGATGATCAATTCAAAATCACATGTGCTTTGTTTCCAAATCAGGACCTGAAATTAATTAGGCGGAAGGGTGTATATCCATATGATTATGTTACAGATTTTTCTAAATTTGATGAGTGTTCTCTGCCACCACAACAAGAGTTTTACAGCAAAATCAGAGGATCTGGAATCACTGATGAAGATTATCACCATGCCCAGTTGATGTGGAACAATTTAAAATGCCAGACATTTGGTGATTATCACAAGGCATATTTAAAACTTGATGTGACCCTCTTAGCTGATATACTTCAGGCATTTAGAAAATCTTCCATGCAGAATTATAAGCTGGACCCAATGCATTTTTACAGTGCTCCGGGCCTAGCATGGTCTGCAATGTTTCTAAACACTAAAATGCAATTGGATCTGATCCAGGATCAAGATATGTATCTGTTTATGGAACAATGTATAAGAGGAGGCATGGTGCAATGTTCTCAGAGATATGCCAGAGCAAATAACAAATATATTCCTGATTATGATCCAGCCAACAGCCTCTATGGTTATGCCATGATGGAAAAACTGCCAAATGCAGGGCATGAGTGGGTTGAAGATTTTAATATTGAAGATCTTAAGGATTATGATGACAGTAACTATGGCCTGTTCTTGGAGGTTGATCTGACAATTCCTGATGATTTACACAACAAATTTTCTGATCTGCCCCCAATTCCTGAGGTTAAGTGTTCACCTGGCTCTAAACAGAAGAAATTGATGATGACTCTAGAGCCAAAACAGGATTATGTCATATATTACAAAAACCTCCAGTTCCTGATGAATCATGGTGTTCAAGTGACCAAAGTTGGAAAAGTTTTGAGGTTCAGGCACTCAAGATGGTTGAAGCCATATATTGATACAAACACAGAGCTTCGAACATCCGCAATGAGCCAATTTGATAAGACCTTGTTTAAATTGATGGTCAATTCAATGTATGGCAAAACAATTGAAAATGTCAGAAAACATATTGATGTTAAAATAATTACTGAACCCAGCCGGAGCAAAAAATTGATTGCAAAGCCCAACTTCAATTACAGAAGAATTTATGATGAGAATATGGCGCTTTTCAACATGAAAAAAACAAAGATTAAGTTTGATAAGCCTATTTATGTAGGGGCTGTGATATTGGAATTGGCCAAATTACACATGATAAAATTGTATTATGATGTGTTGAAGCCTTTTTATAAGGATCGTGTA
Source organism: Lepisma saccharinum (assembly GCF_977018435.1). Classification (NCBI taxonomy): domain Eukaryota; kingdom Metazoa; phylum Arthropoda; class Insecta; order Zygentoma; family Lepismatidae; genus Lepisma; species Lepisma saccharinum. The sequence goes on from NC_139229.1 coordinate 46,709,563, forward strand.
AAACTGATTTCCATGGACACAGATAGTTTTGTTCTTGATATTCAAACAGAAGATGTTTATCAAGATATAACACAGCCTGAATTGTTTAAATATTTTGATACCAGTGAACATACAGAGATTCAACACCACAACAAAAAGGTGCCTGGCAAGTTAAAAGATGAGACACTTGGTGATGTTATTGTGGCATTTGCTGGGTTAAGGGCCAAGATGTACAGTTTTGAAACATGTAGTGGCGCTGTTGCCAAAAAGGCCAAGGGCATTGGCAGAGTGACTGTAGACAAAGAGCTTGAATTTGAAGATTACAAAAATTGCCTCAAATTATGTAGCACAATCAGAACATCAGAATCCAGAATTCAGAGTGTGGATCACTTGTTGACTACAAATATTGTAAGAAAAGTGGCTCTGGATCCACATGATGATAAGAGATGCATTTTATCATGTAAAACACATACTTTACCATGGGGTCATTGTGATTTGAAAAGTGGTAATCAATGCCCAATTACAGAGCATGATTTGAAATAAATAAACATGCCTATGAATTTATTTGGGTTCAAAAAACAGGCTATTATTGACCTGCCAACACCACAACCCTCTTCTGATATGTTATCTAAACTAAGTGCTTTGTTAATTATTCATCTGAACAGCATACTTACAGATGTTGATGATGGAACAGGTAAAATATTGTACATATTTAACAATAATTTAAATCAGTACCAATTACCTGTAGGTGGTCAATTGCAATTTATTACAACCCCTGAGGGAAATGTCAAGATTTCAGTGGGGAGAAATATTTATAGAATTAAGCACTCAAACATGATTTCTGGCACTGTATATACTGTTTCTGCTGGTGACTGCTTATATATTGAGGTCCCGGGATCATATGACAAGCTTATACCTTTTTTATAGAATTAAGAATCAGATATTCAATAATAAATAACCACTAAAACAAAATGCCTAATGATAAATTTGGCCATACAAGGCATGAAGATCACAGTGATTAGATTCTGATGCTTGATGTCAGAGTCAAGAAATTAAGAAGTGATTTACAAGCTTTACAAACCACACTTAATGCCAGTCTTCAACTTGATATTACAAATTTACAATCACAATGCATGGACCCTCTTCTTAAAATTGATTCTGAACTCAAATTGCTGCTTCAGAAATATACTGACTTGGCCACATTGGATAATTTTCAAAGTTTAGAAGAAGCTGTAGCAGCTCTTCAAGCCAAATTTAAGACCCAGGCCACCAACTCTGAGCAATTGAAACAGCAATTGGAAGAGCAGATAAATAATGTCCAGGCACAGCTCCAAACAATTGTCAAAAGCATAAAATCACAAGAAGATTTTGATCTAGTGATTTCCACTCTAAAGGAACAGATTCAATCACTCCAGATACCTAATCTGGACCCCTTGAACAATGCCATAGCCGAGGTTAAAGAAAAAATTGAGACACTTGAAAATTTTATGAACAACTTGCCATCTTCAGATGCTTTGAGTGCAATAACTCGGAGTGTTCCAAACATCAAACTGCAACTTGAAACATATAAAGATTTTGGAAAAATTCAAAGTACCATAACCCATCTTGAGGGTACAATAGCAGCAGTGGAAAGTGATTTGAGAAATGTACAAGAATCTCTAGAATCCCGCCTGCCTGGTATTGTAGACACACTTGTCAGTGTCCAGCAACAGATCACAAAGCTTGAAAACCTCAACATTGAATCTGAGCTATCTCATTTTCATCACTTGATCGATGATATCCAAACAAAGCTTGAAATTTTACAACAATCAACACCCACTCAGGCAGATATAGCCCTGCTCCAAGATGCTATGCGTGGTGTGCGTGGTGTGGCTGATGCTTCTGAATTAAATGATGTGAAATTGGCACTTGAATCTTTGCAAAATACTGTATCAAATCTGCCTAAATCACAGGAACTTAAAAATATAAAGAGGGCAGTGAATCGCATATTGAAATCAGAAGATATCAAGAATATCCAGACAGAGATCAAACAACTTACTCAGACAGTGGCCACTCTACTAACCAATCAACATATTAATGAACTGCATGCCCTGTTTGAGGATATCAGAAGACTGGTCCATGATCTTACTGCTCAAAATTCAAAATTGGCAGTTATTGAAAATTTGCAACAAATTGTAGCTAATATCAAGCAACAGCTAGGGACCATGGAATCCAATCAAGCAAATGCTCTGTCTGTTTTTGCCACCCAGCTACAAGAAATTGTGCAGCAATACAAGAAACTTGCTGTGGACATAAGAATCAAGCCTGGGCACGATGAGATTGTTAGGACCATCAATGAGCACATTGAATCTGTAACAAGCAGATTGCTTACAGCAGAAAAAGAAATAACCGGCATAATTGAGAATCCAAAACATACAGTAATTCTTGAATTGTACAGCATCCCCAACAAAGAATATGATTCACCATTTACACCAGGTGGTAAAATATATATGCTGTCCCCTGCACAATTTTATTACCAGTTTTTTGTTGGGGGCACACTGAGACCAATCAAGATCAAATATTGGCTTCAACCACAGGCCCACCACTACCCCACCTTATCAATAACAAATGCTGACATCAAACCAAAAATCACCAGTGTAGAGTTAGAGGATTTTACAGATCCCAATACATTAGAAACATCTTTTGCTGAAGATGATGGCTCTCTGGAATTTCATATACAAATAGGAGACAAATTATATTTAGAAAATCCTGTAGTATCAGCTGCTGAACACCCCATAGTTGCAATATTCTTGTTTTCATATTATGTCTAGACAAATTATTGTTGATGAATTACACAGACAAGCCAGACATAATTATAAGAGACTGCCAGTAGTCACAAAAGGCATAGATGATTTATGGCAGAGCGACTTGATTGAGATGGCAAGTGGACAGCTGAAAAACTTAGACAAAATCAACAAGGGCTACAAGTATCTACTCACTGTAAGAGACACATTTTCAAAATTTGCCTGGGCTGTGCCACTCAAATCCAAGACTGGAAAATGTGTTACAGAAGCCTTCAGGACAAACATCAATCAGAGTGGAAGATCACCGCGCTATTTGCAAACAGATAATGACAAAGAATTTTATAATTCTGTGTTCCAACAATTTATTAAAAGCCAGTCAATAAAACATTACTCGAGTTACAGTGATCTCAAAGCCTCAATTGTAGAGAGATTTAACAAAACTCTAAAAAATCTTATGTATAAACAATTCACACTTCAAGGTAATTATAAATGGCTTAATATTCTTCCAGAACTTCTACGTAAATATAACAACTCGGACCATTCCACAATCAACATGAAACCCTCTGAAGTAACTTCATCTGATGAGCAAAAATTGATCAGGACTGTTTATTATCCTAGATACCAGCCAACAACAAGAAAAGCCAAATACAAGGTGGGTGATCAAGTAAGAATCAGCAAATATAAACACTTATTCAAAAGAGGCTTTACAAGAAACTGGAGCACTGAATTATTTACAGTGGTTCAAGTTAAACCTAGGACCTTTAACACATATATAATAAAAGACCACCTAGGAGAAATTCTCAAAGGCAGATTCTATGAAGAAGAACTCAACAAAACTAAACAGCCTGACACATATCTCATAGAAAAAATCATCCGCAGAAAAGGCAACAAGTTATTTGTCAAATGGTTAGGACTTCCAGAACACAGCTGGATCGATGCAGACAAAGTGATAATATGAACACCTGGGATGTTATAAAGAGGCTGCGAGAAACTGAACCGCAGATTAAGAGAAATGGCAAGTTGCTGCCTGATAATATTAGATGTTTTATTGTTGGGCCATCAGCTTGTGGTAAAACTACACTAATGATTGATAATTTTTATTGGCACCCAACTGGTTAGACTGGAAAAATAGGCACTTGTATGTCTTCTCTAAGAGCTTGGAACAATTAAAATATCAGCAGCTGATGAAGCTATATGATGGATTGGATATAGCCACTTTTGAACCTGATGTTAAGCCACTCCATGAATGTCTTGATAACTCTGTTGTTGTGTTTGATGACATTATACTGGATAATCAAAACAAGGTTAGAAATTTTTTTACACAGGGGCGACACAAAAACATTGATTGTTTCTACCTGGCACAGACTTTTTCTAAAATTCCGAAGCAGCTGATCCGAGACAACAGCAATTTTATATGTGTGTTTCATCAAGATCATACCAACCTCAAATTCATACATGATGAATATGTAGGTGGGGACTTGAGCTACAATAATTTTTCCAAGTTTTGCAGTAGGTGCTGGAACCAGGACAGTTATGGGTTTGTCACAATTGACATGACAAGAAAACCCAATAGTGGCAAATACAGATATAAAATCAACAATTTTCTAGACATTGAAACATATATAAATAACCATGAAAAGGCCAATTATTGATGATCTTAAATTAAGAGATTTTCTTGTATAAAGATTTAAGGGATGGAAATCACAGAACCGAGGAATTTATGAACAACACAAACAACCAGAACAGCCTATTATTGATGCTATTAGTGAATTAGGTAAAAATATCAAAACTGTTACAGAGCAAAATCAAAATTTGATCACAGAGCTTGTACCTGTAGCTGCAAGGAACATATTAGATTATCCAATCACCCCACTTTCCAGTATTCATACACCTAGTCCTGTTGCTCCTCGAAGAATTGAAGCTACTCTGGGTCCTATTGAATTGGGTCTTCTTGCTCAAAAATATTTAAGCACACCTAAAGACAACAAAGATGAGGTCTTTGGCTTATATGCTGACACAGAGCGTGATGGTAGCATCATACATAGAATTGGCAATTTCAGAGTAACATTTATGGGAGATGATCTAATTGTATATTCAGAATCTCATCTTGGAGAAAAAGGTGGTTTTGTTAAATATCCCGGCACACCTGGTTTGTGGGAACTGATGACTAGGAAAAGGCCTGGCAGCTATACAGATCAAGATTATGAGCACTACAAAGAAATATTAATAAAATCAGATGCTCTATACCAGAACAATGATCCCACACAAAAAAGAGTCAAGTCTAGCAGTGGAGCAAAATATAACAACTTAATCAAGCCCATATGGTCACAGATCAAGACTGGCAGTGGAATCAAACAATACAACACCCTGCCTAAAGAATTTGTGTGGGTTGATGATGTCAGCAAACTTGTAGATAGGTTATTGGTGATAGCTTGGGAGGAAAATGCTGGCAACCACAATTTTTACAATGAAAAGGTTGGAATTATGGACATGATAAGCACAAAATTGTCTAATTTTATAGTGAATGACACTAAGGGGATTGGATATCTTATAAAAATTATTAATACTCTACCACCTAAATTTTGGAATATTTCTGAGGGTCGGGGGTTGGTTAATGACATTATAAACAAGCTGCCATTTGAACTACATATTCCAGGCTATCAGTATTGTGGTCCAGGCACAAAATTGGACCATAGATTAAACAGAGGTGATCCTGGTGTTAATCCCCTAGATGCTGCTTGTAGAGACCATGACATAGCATACAACACACATTCTGATCTTGACAAGAGACATGTTGCAGACAAGAAATTAGAAGAGGCTGCATTTGGTAGATTTGAAAGCAAAGATGCTTCTTTAAGTGAAAAAATAGCAGCATTGGGGACCACCATAGCTATGAACACCAAACAAAAACTGTGGTCGGGGTTGCGAATATGTATATAATAAACCTAGAATGAAGGCCAAGGGTGTTATGTATCAAATACCTTATGCAGGTCTTAAATCTCTTAAAACTATTGATAGTCTTTTAACCAAAAAGCAGCGGAAGAAAAAAAATTCTTGTCTTGCAAAGGGCCATGGTATGAAATTGTTGCTTAGTACCCCCCAATTAAAAAAATTACAACAATCTAGAAAAAATCACATGTGGGTGGATTTATATTTACTATCCCGGCCATCTTAGCAGCACTTGGGGCTGTTGGGAGCTTGGCTGGGGGATCAGCTGCCATAGCAAAAACAGTAATAGATGCCAAGAAAAATAGGGCAGAATTAGATGAATAGAAGCGCCATAACCTGGCCATGGAGAAACAAGGCAAAGGTGTTAAGAGAGCCATGAATAAGTTTAAAAAAACAAGAGCCGCTTACAAACCAAGATATTGAAGCTTTAATCAAGCCACTGGGCATAAAAATTTTTAGAGGTGTGTACATGTCTGATTCTTTACCAGAACAACCACTCAACAAAGAGTGTGGCATTGTTAATTTGGATAAGTACAAAAATCAGGGCACTCACTGGATTTGTTATCTTAAATATTTAAACAATGAGGCATTTGTGTTTGATTCATTTGGAGGTGTTCCACCTGAAAATTTAATAAAATATCTAAAATCAACTAATCTTTATTACAATAATGCCCGTGTTCAAAACTTCAAATATGTTAATTGTGGACATTTGTGTTTATCTGTTCTTAGATATATGTCTCAAATAAATAAACCATCAATTGAAAATTTTCAAAAGGCCCTGTGGTATCTGAAACATCATGGAGGTATTCCATCTCACCAGCCAAAATTCAATATTGAAACTCAAATTACATGATGATATAGTGTATCCCAAAACAATAGCTCTCAGAGCATTTTATGGCATGTACTTGATCCCTAATATTACACACCACAACAACAAAATTGCAGTAGGGGATAAAAAAATTGTCATCACTCCAGGGCAGTATAATCTGTCCACTTTAAATGCTCAATTACCCAGAGGTATAGTATTAACTCAAAATTCTTTCACTCACAGAGTAGAGATTGTATCTGCTACAGAAACAGTGGATCTGGGTACTATAGGAGAGCTGTTAGGCTTTGAGAACAACACAAAACTTGAACCAGCCATCAGACACACTGCTATTAATATACCTAAATTCTTAGCCATAGAGACTCTGAATATTCACTGTAATGTGGCCGAGGGTATGATCAGCAAATCAAATGGCATAGGCACTCACAAACAAACTGGCATCATTGCAACATTTAAACTTAATTCTGAATTTATGGAGCCCATCATCTACACTCCATCCCCAACATTATATTTTCCTGTGTGCCATAATAGAATAGATTATATTGAGTTGATGGTCACTAATGAAAAAGAAGAATTAGTTGATTTTGCTGGAGCCACAACAACTGCAATCATAGAGATTGATTATTTAAATAAAAATACATACAAAAAAATTTGGAAAATATTGAGAGTTATGAGCTACAATCATTCCCCCAAACAGGAGGACATTTGCAAATTTAAATCAACCCAACACAGAAATTGAGGTTGATCTTGATGTAGGGGATGGCTTTATACACCCCTACAGAGCAGATCTATACATCAAATTTGATGTTGTAAAGCTCGATGGAACAGATTATCCGGCAAATTCAAATATAAGATTGGTGGACAATTTTGTGCCGCATCTGTTCTCTGAAATTGAGATCAGAGAGCATGGTGTTGTTATAAACAGAGTGGATTATCCCGGCATTACCTCCACAGCTTTGGCCACACTAAAATTATCCAAAACCGAGGCTTCTTACTACAAAATAGGTGGATTTGAGGCTGGTGATAAAATTATATCTAAGAGCCACACAGTGCTGTTCCCTATGCGCCTGTTGCCAGGATTCTTCTCAGATTACAAAGATATTATGTGGAAGGGTGGTTCAAGAATCACATTTAGAAGAGCTGCCAATGATAATAATGCTTTGATGAGATACAGCACATTAAACTCTACAGGGGAAGCTCTGCCTAATACCCTACCTGATGAAGGCAAATGCATTATTCAGACTATGGAGCTAAGAATCCCAGTTGTTGAATATGAAGCCAGTTATGCTCTTAAATACAAAGCAGATATAATAAAAAATCCACAAATACCTTTACAATTTTATACATATTGTAGAGATATGGAGACCATTAGACCGAGAAAACCTCGTCATGTTAATATTCACACTTGTTTATTTCCTGAACTTGTCCGACCAACGAGCGATCTCAAGAATGCGCTAGCTAGTAACTTCCGTAAAAACCAGGAACTGGAAAGGCAAACGCGTGGATCTAAACAGGATCTACCGCGTTTGAAAGGTTTAACAACCTTTCGACGCCTAGAATGATAAAAGCAAGCTCCTACCCGGAGCTCGCTCTCTTTTGATTCTGACACTCATCGACGCTACATGGAGAACTAGTCCGATTACATTACAACACGTTACACTGCTAACTACGACGATGGAACACGGAATTACCGCTGCCTAGCATGCTACAAGGCGCAAGGGATCGCTTGGCTTGGTGAACTGAGGATCGCTGGATAGAACCTTGGAACTGTCACGATTCGGTCTGCGAGAAGCATTAGGACAAGACATCACACACATCTACCAGGTATGAACAAGCGTGAATAACCTTTTACACCAACTTTCCATATCTCTACCCTCCTACGGAGCAGGTTCAGCCATCAGATATTATTAAGCTCTACCTGAATGTTTAAATGAAACTTCCCTGTGACCTCTCAGAGCCCAGGAAAACGGGCTTACAACATGGTGGAGGTGCGGGGCAGAATAATTTAATGTAAAGCAATTCGTACAGGAGGGTACTTAATTGCAAAAAGGGCCTGAAGCACCTCCACCATGTTGTAAGCCCGTTTTCCTGGGCGAAATATCGACATGTGAAATTTTAACTGACGTTACTTCCGTTTGGGAACATAAAAGTGAAGATGTCGTATTTTCATACTCTTGTAATGAAAATACTACAGTAAAGCAACAACTTAGTGAAAGTCAAAAGAAATTTGACCCCTCCCTCCTCACAGTTAACCCTGATATTCCCCGAGAAGAAAGAGAAAAAATCCTAAAGCTTGCATACACGTATGCAGATATTTTTCTCTGGCCAGGGGATAAATTGACTAAAACTAATGTTTTGGAATACGATATCAAACTGACAGATGACACCCCAGTGTATGCCAAAACCTATCCTATTCCTTTTCATTACCGAGAACCCATGAAACAGGAAGTTCAGAAATTACTAGACCAAGGTGTTATAGAGCGCTGTGAAGGGAGTCCCTATCGACACCCAGTCCTATTAGTTAAGAAACCCAATGGGACTTACCGTTTTATCTCTGACCTCCGCGATTTAAATAGGATAATAGCTCCGATTTCCTTACAATCCCCAGACATAAAAACCATCATGACAGAGATGGCTGGAAAGAAATATTACTCAATTTTAGATATGTCCTCTGCATTCTTTCAGGTATCATTAACAGAGCGTTCTAAGGACATTACCGCCTTTTCTATTAACAATCTGGGTAGTTTTAGGTATGCTAGGTTATGCCAGGGATTGAAAACATCGCCCGGTGTAATGAACCGAGTAAGCGAACTTGCCCTTAGCGGAATAGACAGTTCAGAACTTTCTGTTTACACTGATGATATTATTATTTACAGTTCAAATCTCCCACACATGCTTAACATACTGGACAGAGTGTTTCAAAAGTTACGAACAGCATCCCTTAAATTATCACCCTCTAAGTGTAGGCTAGCTTTTACCGAAGTAAAAGTCCTCGGTAACTTGGTATCTCAAAAGGGAGTTAAGATTTCAGAACACATTCTTAAAGCTATTTTGGAATATCCCACCCCTACCACCAAACGCAAGCTTCGTAGTTTTCTAGGACTTGTCAATTTCATTCGACGATTTGTGCAAGGTTTTGCAGGACCAACAGAATGTTTATTTAAGCTTCTTAAAAAGAATGTTAAGTTTCAATGGACTGATGAACACCAGAAGAGCTTCGAAACACTGAAAGAAATGATTACGTCCGCCCCTATCCTCCGCCCTTATGACCCTAAACGCCCCTCATATGTATACATTGATGCGAGCGGAATTGGCATTGGAAGAGCCTTGTTACAGCCTGATGAAGAAGGAAATTTACATCCATGTGCCTATTGTTCACGAGCCTTAACAGACACAGAGAAAAGAGCTGACACATTTTCACTCGAAATTGCAGGTGCATATTATGTTTTGAAAACTTTCAAATTTTTTCTTATGAATCAACATTTTGTGGTTCTCACAGACAATAAAGCCTTATCTTATCTTCGTTCAACTAAACACCATAGTTCTATTTTAGGAAGAAGAGCCCTTTATTTTCAGAATTTTGATTTCGAAATAAGGCATGTCAGCGCTAGTAAAAATGAACTTGCGGATGCACTCTCCCGTGCAAGTTTACCGCTTGACAAAACTAATCATGACAAGAAAAATGATGATGATGATGATGATGATGACTTATTCTTTCATCAAGTATTTCATGCACAAGCAGCAGATTTTGATATTAGTTCAGAACAACGTAAAGACCCCTATTTCAGAGACATTATTGATGTATTAGAAAACAAAGATAAAGCTAGTGACCCTAAACTAGAAAAGCTTTCGTATTCTTATGTACTCGAAAATGGAGTCTTATACAGGACTAATAAAATCAAAACTGGTAATCGAGATAGACTTTGTATTCCTCATGCATTAAGAAATCAAGTTTTCGATCTTATTCATGCACACAAAATGAATGGAAGTCACCAAGGTGCTCAAAAGACATATAATTTAATGCTTATGCGTTACTTTTTCCCCAATATGAAGAAATTTGTGTACGATAAGGTTCGACATTGCATCCCTTGTCAGATTTCAAAGAAACCACAAGGTTCTAAACCGCATACGCTGCAAACATTTCAACCAGCCCAAATTCCTTTCCAACGAATTCATATTGACGTATGTGGTCCTTTAGTCTCTTCAAAAACGCACAAATACAAATATTTCCTATCAGTAGTCGATAGTTGTACAAGGTACGTAATAACAGCTCCTTTGGCTAATCACGATGCACAAAACATAGCAACAGCTCTAGTTGAGAAAGTCTTTTTAGTCCATGGCATCCCGGAAACGATCTATTTAGATCGTTCAACACCCAATTCAAGTTTACTCTTACGAGAGTTAGCTAATATCACAGGTGTACAACTAAAATATGTAGATACTTGTGCACATTTCACGAATGGTTTAGTTGAGAGTTCATTTAGTTACTTAAAGAAAGTTATGAGAGTTTTTGTATTAGAGAAAAAGGCTTCATGGTGTGACTATTTAGCTAGCGCAGCGTTCAGCCACAACGTTACAATCCATTCTGGATCCCTCCAGAGCCCGTATTTTACTTTATTTGGCTACAACCCAAGGATCTTAGCTGACGCAGTCCTTCCTTCGAACCCCGACAATGTTTCCCAGACGAACGCACAGAGACTTGAACTCCTGACCTCCATACGTAAGACCGCACATGACAACTTGAACAAGCGTTACGAACAGCAGAAAAAGTACGTAGACCGCACTTCTAGGAAAATGCAGTACTCACCAGGACAACATGTATGGATTCTAGATGCCACTCCAACTCCAGGTGTGTCAAAAGCCTTTGCGTCCTCTTATAAGTACAAAGGAACTATTCTTCGCAAAGTTAATGAGAATTCCTACGAAGTAACTTACATCGCCGGCAGGAATAAACAAAAGACTGACACTATTACTATTTCTAGACTCAAAGCCCGCTACGACTAGTGCCATAAAAACCCCACTAACATTCATTAACACGCCACTACGTTAACCTCCTCTTTAGCCTCCTCGCTCCGTACATTGCACTTGCTAGCATTCCCTGATTCAGCATTTTCTCACGCTCATCGACTCCCCTCCCCCCTCTTTCCACTTCCAGTGCTCGCACTGCATTTCTGCGTTAGAACGAACTCATTTTTATTTTTTATACAACATGATTATTTTTATTTTTAACAAGACCAGGATTATAGAATGCTATCTCAATCGTCGGAACATTTATAATACATCTCTTGCCTAATAATTTATTTTTACTGATATTTTAATGTTATTTTATAATTTGCGATTCAACGCATAGTAATAGTCAGAACATATCACTTAGCTGATTTGACTAATAAGTACTTAGTGTGTTTATGATTCTAACTAGCAAATATTTTTTTTCCCCCATTTGCTGGTACATATACGCTCAAATGAAGAAAAAAGTCCACAGAAATAAAGAACGAATGAACTAAGCTAGAACAAGATCAATGATTTAAAGAACAAATGAACTGCGTAGAACTTGCTTGAACAATTGGCTTTTTGGCCATAGCAATTTTTTTTATTTACGCTCAGGTGTAACGCGAACTACTTCTTTGAAAGCTGCAATGCACTAAATATGTTAATAAAGCATATAATAAAATAGGCAAATGTTCCCACTCTCTACTTTAATTTTATAGTTCAGATATTGATAGCATACAACATGGTATAGCTCATATCCCGTGAAATTAAAACCTACTCTATTTTTCAATGAACTATTACACAAACATATTACTTACTCTTTTTCACTTCTTTTTCAATTTTTTTTTATTAGCAGCGAATCGAAGGCGCTTAAACCTTTGTCCACAAGACACGTAAAATTCTTGCAATTGTTTTTATAAACGACATTTACACATATTACAGAAGGAAATGTCTCGTAATCACTTAGTTCGTTCTATCATCGCTGAATTCTCCTTTCTTTTCTCATTTCATTCCCGGCTAAGCCGACTATTCAACTTCCCCCCCCCCATCCCCCCCCGGCGAACTTTCCTTACAACATGGAATTATTCCACCTCCTCCCCCCCCCCCCCGTTGCCCCGGCGAACTTTTCTTCAGGTAAACCTGTTAATCATAAACAGGTTCCCTTCAAAACTCTACATCATATAAGTAATAACGCCCCTTCGCCGTCATTCAAATTAGACATTACCTCCCCTCCCCCCCAAAATAATTCACCAGTTTTAACTGAAAGTCCCTTTTCAATCGATTTTATAACCCGTCATCATTTATTGTAACCCTGCTCCACTACCTTTTGCTTTTTCCTAATTTTTCCCTTTTTGCGCTTGTTTCATTTTCTCATCGCCACGGATGCTACCGGACCCATGACGACCAACGGCTTGTACCATCGAGCGACAGACCTAGGCTCATCGCAGAGACCGACGACGATTTTGTGGAGTTCCAGCCCCAACAAGGACCCGTTCCCGTCTGGACCCCATGGCTGATTTTTCCATCTTCCAGGCCGCGATGCAGAACTGGAGCGCTTTACCCAGGACGTTTCTTGCCCCGAAGCGCCATCGCAAATTTGACTTCCAGAAGGCCCCTCCCACTGAGTGCATCCTGCTCTTGTTTCCTGACGTCATATGATGCATATGTTATTTTTCATCGGCTAAAAGTGTTCCGGTGCTCAGCTACTTCAACTACCGTAAGGCACACGCACTTAGTACACACGCATGTCCTTTACAGTGCCAAAGTTTGTGCCCATGGGTGCTGCCCATATTGGATTAGAGATACGTCTCTTTCTTTTGTGTTTTTTTTTATTATCGACAGCTGCACAGAACGTCCAGCCTATGGCGGCATGCAGTTTACAGAGTTGCCATAGGTAACATACCTCAAGGCTCCGCCCAGCATCGTGTATGTTCCGCCGAGTGTACTTTGAACTCAGCAAACAGTAAATACAACCGCGTACGGTTCCCGGCGTTTCTTCACACTGTGCTGACATGTGTTGTTTTTTTTATTATTGTGCTGTCATCACTCAATCAAAACTAGTTCAGTGTTACACTTAAGCAATTATTTTATCCATGCCTCAAGACTTAGTTGTTGTGCTCGTACTTTTTGAGTTTATACGAGGCTATGACCTACAATTTAATTTTTTTTATTATTCTACGTGTTTTTCTATTTTTTTTTCTCAACGGTGTTTGGTGCCACGATATGATATGACTATTCTGGTGATTTCAATTTTTTTTTTCTACGGTGAAGCGATTCCTCTAGTGATTTACTGTATTGGTTCTACGAGTTTGATTTGTTAATAAATCCTACTTTTTAAATATAATCTACTCCGGACGAGGTTGTCGACCATCACAGAGTGGTTCGATTATTTCAACAAGGGGAATGTAGAGATATGGAGACCATTAGACCGAGAAAACCTCGTCATGTTAATATTCACACTTGTTTATTTCCTGAACTTGTCCGACCAACGAGCGATCTCAAGAATGCGCTAGCTAGTAACTTCCGTAAAAACCAGGAACTGGAAAGGCAAACGCGTGGATCTAAACAGGATCTACCGCGTTTGAAAGGTTTAACAACCTTTCGACGCCTAGAATGATAAAAGCAAGCTCCTACCCGGAGCTCGCTCTCTTTTGATTCTGACACTCATCGACGCTACATGGAGAACTAGTCCGATTACATTACAACACGTTACACTGCTAACTACGACGATGGAACACGGAATTACCGCTGCCTAGCATGCTACAAGGCGCAAGGGATCGCTTGGCTTGGTGAACTGAGGATCGCTGGATAGAACCTTGGAACTGTCACGATTCGGTCTGCGAGAAGCATTAGGACAAGACATCACACACATCTACCAGGTATGAACAAGCGTGAATAACCTTTTACACCAACTTTCCATATCTCTACCCTCCTACGGAGCAGGTTCAGCCATCAGATATTATTAAGCTCTACCTGAATGTTTAAATGAAACTTCCCTGTGACCTCTCAGAGCCCAGGAAAACGGGCTTACAACAATATGAATGTGTACAGAAGCCTGCAACTGGTACTTATTATGAGTTTGATGCTACAAATTCATTCTCCAGTATACAATATGACATGCCTGATTTTGTGGTGGTATTGTTTCAGACTGGAAGACACAATAATCAGGAAAAAATTCAAGTAGATTTGATAACTGCAACATCAAGAACATATATCTTTAAAATGGCAGAAATGAGGTATTTCCTAGAGAAAATTATAATTTAGACATGTCCAAGGATGATTTCCTTAAATTATATGAAGCATTTACAGCATACAAAAGGGTCACTACAGGCAATACTGACATGTATTACACACCAGATGAATTCAAAGCACAGAGACCCATATTTGTCATCAACACTTCAAAAAGAAAACAAGTTGTGGTTAATGACAGGACAAACATTAAAATTATCTGTGAATTCCACAATACACTCCCTGATGACACCATATGTAGTGTTATTCTCATAGGTGAAAAATCATATGTTTGTGATGTAAGAAATGAGAGAGTCACAGAGCAATTCTAGAAGATTTACATTATCTTAATACTAGATATACAAGTTGAGCCTGGTGCCCAATTGAACTTAAACCGGAAGTAAATATGTGTGTGTGTGTGTGTGTGTGTGTGTGTGTGTGTGTGTGTGTGTATGTGTGTGTGTTAATACGTTTGGCTTAGTTTTAAGTGTAGCCAAAAAAAATATCAAGAGGGGCATATTTTTAACAAATTTATGGACAATAATCTCACAGAAGTGCCTTTTATAAGTGTAGGCAAATCAATCTGAGGGGGGTCATACTTTCACGGGAAATTCCCGAGGGCATTTTTACAAAAATCTTAGATTAGACAGGGTTCCACACTTGAGCAAAAAGCTCATATAGGCATGTTGAGCTTGTTTTAAGTGTAGCCAAATCTGCCTGAGGGGGGTTCATACTTTCTCGGGTTTATAGTATCATCAATTACACTACTGTTCTTATCTATAAGCAAGGTTAAACTCTTTGATAATGAAAATATATTTCTAATAAAATAGAACAACAATTGCAGAGGTCGAATTGTCTGATAACCTAAAATTTGGCAACATTTCAGAAAACCTAAACATTTCAAAGGGGCATAGTCGCGTTGCTGATCGAGTTAGCCTGAAAACCGTTACAGATTTGGAATCTGCACATTGAGATTTTTTAGTAGAGTGGTCTGAAGGGGAGTTTTCGATTGGTAATAAAGGAAGTAGAAAGCTGTTGATCCTAGAATGATGAAACCTTTTCCAATAGAAAGAGGACTTCACTCCGAGTTCAACGACCTATCGACCATCCTTCTATCTCAATTAGGCACGGAGATATAACGATTTGAAAATTTGCAAAAAAAAAAAAAAAAAAAAAAAAAAAGTTAAAAAGTTAAAAAGTTTAAAAAAGTTAAAAAATCAAAAATAATAGAAAAAAAAGAAAAAAGTTCAAAGGTCAAAGGTCGGTGTCAAAGGTCATTCACCATTTTCCAAAGGGCCCGGGCCGGCCCTGGTTTTAACATACAGTGATAACTTCACCAAACTTTGTTCATCATTTCCTGGGGATCCGGGCCGGCTACGGTTTTCAACATACGTACAGGAATAACTTTACCGATGGTTATTAACCATTTTCCAAAGGGTCCGGGCCGGCCCTGGTTTTAACATACAGTGATAACTTCACCAAACGTTGTTCATCATTTCCTAGGGGCCCGGACCGGCCCTGGTTTTCAACATACGTACAGGAATAACTTTACCGATGGCTCTTAACCATTTCCCAAAGGGGCCGGACCGGCCCTGGTTTTCAACATACAGTGATAACTTCACCAAACGTTATTCATCATTTCCTAGGGGCCCGGACCGGCCTTGGTTTTCAACATACGTACAGGAATAACTTTACCGATGGCTCTTAACCATTTCCCAAAGGGTCCGGACCGGTCCTGGTTTTCAACATGCAGTGATAAATTCACCAAACGTTATTCATCATTTCCTATGGGCCCGGGCCGGCCCTGGTTTTCAATATACATACAGAAATAACTTTACGATGGTTATTCACCATTTCCCAAGGGTCCGGACCGGCCCTGGTTTTAACATGCAGTGATAAATTTACCAAACGTTGTTCATCATTTTTTAGGGGGCCCGGGCCGGCCCAGGTTTTCAATAAATATCATTTGACACAAAACCCGGTTCCATATTTTTAAAGTGTCAGTTCTGTGTAGTTTCGTAAAAGATCGACCGCAAATAACCTCCTTACGGTTAATTCTTCTTGTAAACCTTTAACCCTCATCTCAAAACTGTTAATTACAATTTCATCCTTAACTTTTAAACATTACGTCTACCGACATATTGAAACACAGAATTTATAAACACCGGAGAATGAAAAAGACTCGAGAGTTTATCGACTCCTTCATTATTTCTCAATACTCTCAAATGTAACAGAGAATCACTGTGAAATTTCTCGAGACTGTTAATTGCTACGTAACCTCTAACCTTTAGAATGATACATAGAGATACTTTCAGAGAACGTCAAAATAGCTTGTAAAATATGTTTCCCACTAATTGCTACGTAACCTCTATAACCTTTAGAATGTCAAAACAACTTGTAAAATATGTTTCCTGATTCCCAATTATAATTTGACCGCTGACCTTTAAATGATACACGGAGGATGTTACAAAATTTGGATCAAACTATACCGTCAATATATATGGAATATTTATAGCAGTCTTTCTTCACATTTATCGTCTGTAGCAGAACAGAAATGGAGAACGGAAACTTGGTAAGTAATTTGCATGTTTGTCTGTTTCAAAACTTATTTTATGTAGAAAGACTAATCACAACTAGACCTACAGTTTACACCGGGGTTCGAATTGCTAAGACTCCCCGATGACGCAGTGGTAACGTCGTCGTCTTGTAATCAAGAGTCCCGGGTTCGATTACCGGTGGAGGCACATTTCGGATCCCACTTTTAACTGTAGGTCCAGTTCCGATTAGCCTTACTGTGCAAAAGTGGACTTAAAACAACCAATCAAAATCGAGGGTTCGAATTGCTGTATATTTTTACCGGGTGTCAAACCCGGAACCTTAATTATGAGACATGTCACCATAGTGTCACGGAGACCGGACCTACAGTTTAAAATAGAATTCGAACCATTTTTATGGAATAGCACATCCGGAACTCTGATTATAAAACAGCTATGTCACCAATGTATTATGAGAAAAACGTAACTAACATACAGGTATTTCATATTAATATAAAAATAACATATTTTCTGAATATATTTTATTATAAACATTTCATATCCATCTAGTTATATTTTGCAATATATACAACACCGGTCTCTGCAATTATATACATTTCATTTACTAAATCACCTATATATTTTCTCATTTAATTTTTCGGGTGTAGACAAACGAAAATCGGACAAAAATGTTAGTGTATTAGTGGTATTAGTATTTATTTGTCCAATTTTCTTTTCTTTAAAGTTCTGACATTTTACTCTCCATCTCCTTTTCATCGTTCTTTTTTGTCTCCTCCGTTTTTTGTTTTCTAATATTTTTGAAAACCTCCATCATTTCGAAACATACACGAAGGGATAAATGAGATGGCACATACTGTGCCTGTTTTACATTTTCCAAAAAATCCCCAAATACTGGGGACGTGTTCTTTTTTCTGATATGTAACTAAACATTTTAGTGAGCGTATCGATTTGGACTTCCATATCACGGCAGACCTCCTCCAGGTTCTTCATCAGGTTCTCTGCTAATCCGTTCTCCTCGCAGAAATCTATGTAGCATGCGATCTGTCACTCCACTTGGCGAGCTTGGACCTTGCTCCACAGATTCCATCGTTCCCCGGAATGTTCTGTATCTTTTAGATTCCCATGCAGTACATTGAATTCAAATGGTAGGGATGCCATATCTGAAAATATAAAGAAAATATGTTAGATACATCGCACGTACACCTTGATTACAGTTATACATTTTTGTTTTAGAACAATCAGGGGTTGGCTCTTTTAGAAGCCTTCCTTCTGTATGTGGCTAACGTCGATGTGCAGGAAGAAATCCAAAAACTGCAGAGGGCATTTCGTCGGTACACGGATGGAGTGGTAGGGGTCAACGTGGAGGAGCAGGCAACCGGTGACAGTTTAGGCGGTGAATTGGAGGGCGTCGGACAACGTTTGGTGGAAATACTCCAGAGTATCGTTATCGAAAACAACGGATTCATCGCCAGGCGGGAACAGTTTAGGAGAGAGTTGGAGGCAGAGATCGACGGGATCCAGGAAAGGTGATTTAATTTTTTCAATTATATCTATTAAATCATCACCCCACCTATACAAATTCCGTAATTTTCAGATTTATGTGTGAATATGAAATATTATTATTCTAACTCCCTTCTTTTTTTTCAGGCTCCGTCGTATCCACGAAGAACAAGCCGCTCGGTGTCACGTGCCAGTTTCACACGACACAATGAATGTTGCAAGGAGGTATGGTTTCCCCTAATCGACAAGAGATGGCAGCACGCTATATAAATAGGAGCGAAGGAGATTATAAAAAACTTAGAGCGGAGAAGATGGATGATATATATTATAGTAAATTGAGAAATATATAAAAGAAGAGTTCAAATACTATAATAGAAGTAAATAGAATGATGTATGTAGTAATGTAAAAGAATTCAGAATATAGCCGCATATGAAACGTTTAGGAAAGTCATTAAGCGACCAAATGAATTCAGAAATGTATCTCATCTCAATTTCTTTTTGATTCACTGACGAGGAGAACATCGTCAGCTTTTGCACTTGTCCGTTCCCCGGTGGCGCTGTGTCAAATTAGACGCCCCGAAGCACTTTTCGGTTGCGCTTTTTATTAGTCGCACTGGACCATTGGCAGCGCTCGTTATTAGCGATCCTGGTTATTCCCCTTTGGTCGTCAAATAGGAGGTGGCGCTATTGTCAGTTTAGTCGACCCTACTCTTTCTACAAGTATAGCTTGTATTGTTTGACAAAGAAGCGGGGGGAAAGCGAGCACATAAATAAGATTACGCTTTAATAAAAGAAGAAGAAATTCAAAGAAAAAGAAGAAGAAGCCACTTCCATATTAAAAGAAGAAGAATACGTTTTCATAATAAAAGAAGAAGAAGCTTTTTCGATATTAAAAGAAGAAGAAGCCTTTTAAAAGAAGAAGAAGCCTTTTAAAAGAAGAAGAAGCCGTTTCCATAAGAAAAGAAGAAGCTTTTTCCATATTAAAAGAAGAAGAAGCCTTTTAAAAGAAGAAGAAGCCATTTAAAAGAAGAAGCCTTTTCGATTATATATATACATATATTTTCTCTGTATTTTGTCAAGTTCTCAGAATATAGATCCGCATTTTACTATATCCTCTTGGCTATAAAACGCTTTCTTATTTGGAATTCTCAAACAAAGACCTATGCTACGCCCCTTGTGGGTACGTACTTAAATGTTATTTACCACGGCTACAGATATCTTAATCTCAGGGGGATAGGTTGTTTGTTTGAGAATTCCAAATAAGAAAGCGTTTTATAGCCAAGAGGATATAGTAAAATGCGGATCTATATTCTGAGAACTTGACAAAATACAGAGAAAAATATATATGTATATGTATAATCGAAAAGGCTTCTTCTTCTTTTAAATGGCTTCTTCTTCTTTTAAAAGGCTTCTTCTTCTTTTAATATGGAAAAAGCTTCTTCTTTTCTTATGGAAACGGCTTTCTTCTTCTTTTAAAAGGCTTCTTCTTCTTTTAATATCGAAAAAGCTTCTTCTTCTTTTATTATGAAAACGTATTCTTCTTCTTTTAATATGGAAGTGGCTTCTTCTTCTTTTTCTTTGAATTTCTTCTTCTTTTATTAAAGC